>NW_024882215.1:0-102500 GCF_019059575.1 Amphibalanus amphitrite | reverse complement strand
ATTCATTCATCCATTCATTTGCACTTCTCGGGAGCTCCTGGATTTCACGCTATACTGGGGGCTACGTCTTACCCGGCCCCATTTCAACGCAGCGACAAGCAACATACCTACATAAGTGGCATTCGAAAAGTCAGAAATCATCAGCGAAGTGTCTAAGTTATTTTTAATGCAGCTCACAGCTGCCAGCGTTACCAGCTGTAAAATCAGTAGTCACCGACTGCATTTGTATCCAAAAACCTCCCACAAGTCCCAGCAGCAGCCAGCGTGCTGTCGGTCGTGTGCTGCCCCCAGGGGGTCTGGAAGCTGGTAACCGGACAAAAAGTCAAATGACAAAAAGTCAAATGATAAAAAGTCAAAAGACAAAAAGTCAACAGACAAAAAGTCAAATGCAAAAAGTCAAAAGGGATAAAAGTCAAATGGAAGAAAGTCAAAATGTATAAAAGTCAAAATTAAAAAGTCAAAAAGTAAAAAGTCAAAATGGCAAAAAGGAGAAAAGTCAAATGTGAAAAAGTCAAAAAGGATAAAAGTCAAAAGCAAAAAGTCAAATACGGAAAAGTCAAAACAGATAAAAGTCAAAACATAAAAAGTCAAAATGGATAAAAGTCAAAACGTAAAAAGTCAAAAGTAAAAAGTCAAACCAACAAAAAGTCAAAGAGATAAAAGTAGAATGGCAAAAAAGTCAAAGATACAAAAGTCAAATGGCAAAAATCGTCAAAAGTCCCCTGGGCCCTGTTATAAGTTATTACGTGTTTTTTTTCAGAGAAATTATTGTAAACACATCAATATGAAGACATTACCCCTTCAACGTATGCATCATGCAATTTTTGATCGATTAATAGGTCACTCAAAGGTCAGATCAGTCGGGGAAACTGTGGTCAAATCTTCCATTTTTTGAAGCCTTCCATTTTTGGAAGGATTTTTCTTTATGGGTACGCAGCATAATATGACCATTGACTGTTACTTATTGAACGACCTAATAGATACCTATATGAAACTGATGTAATCAATCCATTTCATGCTTTGCATCAAATGGGGTGGAGTTGCATTGTACTCCACCCTTCGGCGAGCCTTTGGTCTTGCGCTGTCTGCCGGTCGGCGGGAGCAGCTGGACGGCAGACGTGTGACCCGGTCGCTTTCCTGACCTGGACGTTCCAGCAGGCGAAATGTTATGAGAATTGGCTACGCATTATATGTATGGAAGAATACGATTTTGGGGTAGGTATAAAACAAAATGTCACAGCTTTCAGCTGTTACAGTCGCACTCGTTTACCGTTTGGAAGGGAAGGATAGGCGCTTAGAGCGCCCTCTGGATGGTCGCCGCTTGTCGCTCGGTGCTAAAGTCGCTGTGGCCCGACATCTATAGTCCGACTTTGTGCTGTATAGTGTATACGGAAGACGGAGCGATTACTTCTGACTCAGCAACCACTACGGACATGTTTATCCATGCATTTTTGTTGACAAAATCTATGTTCAAGCTTAGCTTCGTAAAATGTCTAGAATCTTCGAGCTAAAAATCTTCGATTTGTCTCTCGTCCCTGCTCTGGTGAAGCATAGGTATCTTTCATTCCCTTGTGAGTTGACAGATGTAGGTATTAGATAACGTTGAAATGTCCTTGTCATGCTCACGAGAATGGGCGCGTTTTAGTTCCGAAGCCTCCTGCCGCTTTACCTCTAGCTTGAGCTGTTGCTAAGGGCACGTCCCAGCGACGGTCACGGCTGGGTCACGCGCTCCTCCAATCAGAACTCAGCTCGGCTGACCACGCGCGGTCAGCTGTCTGCTTCTCGGTTAGGAAAGGCGCGCGTGTTGCTATGGGGACGTCCCTGTAGTAAAGTGAATGGACTGGTGGGTTGGTTGTGAGTGATTCGTGAGCGGTGAATGTTAGGTCGGTTCGTTGGCAAGTGCGAGGTGGTATTGACCTTGGCAGTGTTATTTTGTGAAGCGTAGACCGATTGTGAAGTGGAGTGGAACGTTGTTAGTGCGTCAGCGTGTTTCCGTAAGGAACTACAATTTGCATTGATACAGAAACAATGACATTTGACAGGAGTGTTATAATTTTGTGAAATGCGAGCTAAAATTTACGTGGAAAGTGGAAGCAGTTTGTGCAGCTATGCACGGTCGCTCTCTCCATCGCGGGATGCCAAACGGACTACCTCCGAGTCATCACCGGTGATGTACCGATATTTGATTTTTTATCTTGTAATTGCGACGATAACTTTTAATTGCTCAGACGCTTGTGTCATTTTAAATGGAAACTAAGCTCCTGATTTTATTTTAGCCCAGAGAGTGGCGACCTTGTCCATATCTTCTTTCGTATTTGTACATTATAGATACCGCTAACTGCAAAATGCACATTTTTTTCGAACCATCCTTCCTAAACAAATTCAAAAAGCGACACACAGATACACAAGTTTACATATTTATTATTTACAACACATGAACTCGATATGAGCGTCAACAGTGCATGTCCATGGGTATTGCGGTCTCCATTGAGCAGTCCAATGTTAGGCATGCTTTGAAAGAACCATGGCATTCTGCCGAATGCTCGCTTCATATACCTAACGTTTACGAATGCAAGACTCCATCGTTCATTTCCATACTAGGTAACCTTTACCTTTTACCTATTGCTTTTACACTAGGTGTGCCGAACTCACTTGAAACAAACGAGACAATGAGCATGCTATCCGTATGTCTATTAATATTTTGTTTGTG
Organism: Amphibalanus amphitrite; assembly: GCF_019059575.1. NCBI lineage: Eukaryota > Metazoa > Arthropoda > Thecostraca > Balanomorpha > Balanidae > Amphibalanus > Amphibalanus amphitrite. Next base: position 99,790 of record NW_024882215.1, on the reverse strand, counting down.
ATTCTCTATGCTAAATCATGCTAATCGTTTTTGATCTAACACTCTATGCTCGTCTCGTTTTTCCCTCTTAATTAATGGCTTTAACATCGATTTGTTACATAACAAAGTACATACCTACTAGAGATGCCCTTTTTGAACCCGCAAACCCGCTTTCTGCGGGTTTTCAAAACCCGCAGGGTTTTTGGCGGGTTCGAGAAGCAAAACTTGTCGTGTGGCGGGTATTTGGCGGTCAGACTTGAGAACCTATAATTTTTTTTTTTTTTTTAGATGCAGAACACAATGCGAAGTGCATTTGCTCAGGTTAACAATACAATATTCATCAAAACAACTTTTAAAACAGAACCAAATATAAAAATATATCTAGGAAGCACATTTCAAATGCAAAACTGAAAACAACCAGCAATAGCATCCACAGTCTACAATCTCAGGCCAACTTTGCAAACATAGCCCGGAGAACGACCGCTCCGGTTGTTTTTCAATAGAAAAACACAATTCTAACGAATAGTGTTTGTCTTTTCAAACAACCTGCGGTTACCAATGACCAAACCAGGGTACAAACAACAAACTACAAAGCATAAATAAATGCTGATGAAAGCATTCCATAAAACATAAAAGAACCTGAAAGCAAACTTATAGGAAGCTGAACTGAAGTCTATGTGCAGTGTGCACTAGATATGCATTATGGAAGAACCCAGACTAAAATGAGATGTTGATGTTGAAAATCAGAGCAAATGCCACATGTTACTTTATTTGCGTCTGGTCGGCATAAAAAAGAGCTAAACAAAATTTGATGCAAATTCATTGATTACCTATCCTACTCTATGTTCTGTCCCACCCTATATTACGAAACTAACACACCAATTACCTGCAATTACCCTTACAAAAAATCAAAATATTGACTGGCATGCGGCCCAAACATAACGCAATACAATACTGGCGCACTTTCGACATTCTGACAAGGATGGGCATTTGACTGCGTCAATTTTGGTCTCTGAGGCGAAGGAAAGCTGTCATTGATGACGCAATAATAATTTTACAATCAAATTTTATTTAGTATTTACTGTCTCTTTATTTCCTAACCGGTGATTAACCTCTGAATTGTAAAACTTTAGCTGTTGTGTAAAATAATATTATCAGAATGGCACATTAATATGCATTATACAACGGTGTTTTCGCATCAAGTTCGCACTAACTACGGCTGCAATAGTTTAGTCGCTGTAACATTCCTTGCAATCAGCTGTTGGTGACGCTTCTGACGCATGTTTCCAAAAATGCGTGGTTCATTGGTAAGTTGATTTTTGCTGGACTTTTGCATGATTTGTTTTATGTGTAGATCGACTGGATACGCATTATTCACCGTGTCACTATTTATTTTTAATTGGAAATCGCATATCTTTTTAATTTTATATCAACATTCATTTTGATAACAGTATCATTCCAGAAGCCTAACATTGAGAGGAACCAGAGTGAAATTTTGATCCTCAGCCAATGCTGAAGGGTAACAGTAAGGTGAGAGAAAGATTTTACTGAATTCTTTTCAGAAAGGAATTTCAAATGTATTGATGCATTATTCGTTTTCCATTATCCAGTGTGCACTTCCTGAGGACTTAGCATAGCAATTTCAAGTCCTTTCTATTTGTTTGGCTGTCTTTTTCTGCACAACAATGAAGCAAGTAAGGTTTATATAGCTCTAGCATTGAACCAGCTGTATTTTTTCCTTGCAAAAGCAGGTTTTTAAAATTGCGGGTTTTTTGCGGGTTCGGCTCAGCCAAAATCAGCTTGCGGGTAGTTGTGGTTGGGCAAGGGGTAGCTGCGGGGCGGGGCGGGTAATGAAATTGCAAATTTGGTGCATCTCTAATACCTACCTCAGAAACAAATTGTTGCAATTTTTTACTTTGTCACAAGAATAGTTATTCTTTGTATTTTACTCATTATGCTAGGTTCCTGGCACTATAAAAAAATAGTTATCTCCACCCCGTGCCACTCGTTACACTCTGTCACCGTGTCCGCCCTACTCTTTGCTGACTTTGAGCGATCCGCGGGCGCGGCGCCGTTCCAGCAGCTCGATGACCAGGTAGCCAATCATGCCGACGGTCAGCACTGCGATCAGCAGGTCCACCTTGTGCCTCAGACACAGCAGCTCGGCGTTGATGAAGGCGATGGCGTATCCGAGCGACTCCCAGAGCCGGTAGTTGCTGAAGGCCGCCTCGGCCGTCTCCGGGAAGATGACCCCGTACAGGGCGTTGATCTGGGTCTGCCAGACGGCGTCAGCGGCGCCCCAGGCGGCCGCCACCAGGAAGAACCCGACTGCCTCGTCGGGCCGCGGCAGCCAGTGGTGGAAGGCCGCCAGTGCGCCGTAGTTGAGCGCCGCGGCCACCAGGAACAGCGGCACGCGGCCCACGCGCTTGATGATGAAGCCGAAGCTGAATGAGCAGATGGAGTCGACGATGCCGTACACGATGAACACCAGACCCACACGGTGGATGCCCCACGCGCACGACACGAACGCCTGGGGACAGCAGAGTGTGTCAGGAAGTGGCCAGCCATTCGTGGTGCATAAATGCGCTGAAGAAGTTGATCACACAAGCCTGCTGGGCACTGGGCATTACTTTTCATGCACTGTACCCCCTAAATGTATTCAAGTCAGATCAATATCTTTCGTCCTACATTATGTATCAGCAATGACATACCTGCACCACACCAATGAACTGCAGGCAGAAGGAAAGTGGTAATCACATTCAAGAGAGCAACATTACCTACTTTAACCCGCGCACGGACGGGGTCTGCGCCAACTTCGAACCGACGGGGGGGGGGGGGGCGGATGACCGCCCCCTGAGATCTCGAGAACGAAGCAAGATAGAGACAAGCGGTAAACAGCATGGGGTACGGACGGACAAGTTCTACAATTTTTACGAAGGTCATTTTCAGGTCAGGTCAAAGATGACCTCACAGGGGTCAAAAAGGTCAAAATGGCGGCGCTATATGTATGTACATGGATATAGTTTTTCTCGGATAACGTTCGGATTAGTCAAGCTAGGAACAAACTAAGGGCATCATCGTGATCCTCTCGTCAATTCGCATCGAATAATATATATGTTGACCTCAAAAGGTCAAGGTCAACGGTTGACCTCAGGTCACGTGACCTCGAGATCATCATGTATATCATTCGATGCGCCTTGACGTGTCGAACACAATGAGACCATCTGCGCGGCTGTATCTCGTTCCTGTAAGGAGTTATTGGCAACAAACCGTTGGTGACCTTTGATGACGTCACATGACCTTAGAGCTGGCCAACAGCAAAACAGGACTCAAGTTAGTGAAGGTTGATCGTATATGAAGTCATGTATGGTATATGGGGCCATTCCGACTCGTTTTAGTGAGAAAAAAAAAACAGGGAGCTGATTTTTCCTCCATTGACTTATAATGGGGAGGTCGAGAAATTGACCTGACCTTAGGTCATCGATATCGAAACTTCGAGATAATCAAATTGTAGCTACCAATGACCTAATAACATCCTGCGACTTTCAAAGGCCTCCGTCATCTACTGTAGTCACGGAGCGAGCGAAGCGAGCGTAGTCTTTCCTTAGATTAACCCGCGCACCGACGGGGGGGGGCGGATATCCGCCCCCCCCTGAGGTTTTTCGCGAATAGCGGGAAAACCGCGGCGCGTAGCGCCGCGAAATTTGGTATGACTATTCCCTTATCAATTTTACACATGGTGTGCAAGTTTGAACCTCCTACCTTTCAAGGTCAGGTCACCAGGTCACTTTGAATGACCCAACCTCAAGTCACTTTTTTGCAACTTTGTCACCGTGCCAGAGCTACAGTAGATGTCGGAGGCCTTTGAAAGTCGCAGGATGTTATTAGGTCATTAGTAGCTACAATTTGTATATCTCGGAATTTTGATATCGGTGACCTAAGGTCAGGTCAATTTCGCGACCTCCCCATTATAAGTCAATGGGGGAAAAATCAACTCCCTGTTTTTACCACTAAAACGCGTCGGAATGGCCCCATATACCATACATGACTTCATATACGATCAACCTTCACTACCTTGAGGTCTGTTTTGCTGTTGGGCAGCTGTGAGGTCATGTGACGTCATCAAAGGTCACCAAAGGTTTTTGGCCAATAACTCCGTACAGGAACAAGATACAGACGCGTGGATGGTCTCATTGTGTTCAGCTCGTCAAGACGCATCGAATGATATACATGATGACCTCGAGGTCACGTGACCTGAGGTCAACCTTTGACCTTGACCTTTCGAGGTCAACATATATAGCATTCGATGCGGATTGACGAGAGGATCACGATGATGCCCTTAGTTTGTTCCTATCTTGACTAATTCGAAAGTTATTCGAGAAAAACTCTCTCCATATTTAGCGCCGCCATTTTGACTTTTTCGACCCCTGTGACGTCATCTTTGACCTGACCTGAAAATGACCTTTGTAAAAATTGTAGATCTTGACCGTGCGTATCCGATGCCGTTTACCGCTTGTCGCTATCTTGCTTCGTTCTCGAGATCTCAGGGGGGGGGGCGGTCATCCGCCCCCCCCCCCGTCGGTACTAAGTTGGCGCAGACCCCCGTCGGTGCGCGGGTTAACGGAAATTTCTGAGCATGAGCGGCCGGCCGGCCGGCCGGCCGGCCGTGGTCACGCTTTTGCGAGGCTTATATCTCAGCAACCACTTGACCGATTTACACGCGGTAATTTTTGTAGGGTAGCTTCATTCCTTCTACCAAGTATTGGACTATTCCCGATGCATGTGGGTGACCCCTTATGCACGTGCCACGTGCAAAACGAAGAGGTGTCAGTTTTGTAATTATTGCAATATCTCGGTAACTACTTGGCCGATTGCGCTGAAAGTTGGCATGTAGGTAGGCACCCACTAGGCACTGCATATACATGTGCCAGAGTTGGGGTGCTGCTGCACGTGCGCACGTGCAGGGGTCGTTTCCAGATCTCGGGAACGGCTGGACCGATTGCGCTCAAATTTGGTACACGGTTAGAGACCGGTTAGTAGGGTGCCGTGCACAAGTCAGTTGGGACCCATTTTGCACGTGCGCACGTGCAGGGTGCCGCTTCCAGATCTCGAGAACGGCTGGGCCGATTGTGCCCAAATTTGGCACATCGCTAGAGACCAGTTAGTAGGGTGCCGTGCACAAGTCAGTTGGAGGTAACCCCTCGCAATTTCGCACGTGCAAGGCCCACCCTCTCCCTCGCTCCGTTAGTCGCCCCAAAAGGCGTTATACTGGTTATAGTTCGTTTTTTTTTAAGTTCGACCCTCACTGTAAACATCTTTTTGGAAACAGCACGAGAATGGCTAGCTGAATTACTGAGAAAACTGGTTAGCGCACTTTGTATTGGAGATATGAACTAATATTTTCAAAATAAGTTTCTAACACCGATGATACACTGTTACGTTAAGCGCCGTGCGATTCATTAATTAGTTTAGTTACACTTCCTGACAAGACCTCAATCCTTCTGAGGCTGCAAATACCGAGCTGCGAGTGGGGGAAAAAGGAGCCAGGTAGAAATAATTTTGATACAATTGATCGTCTGCGAAATCATTGTGCGCCAACGAGTTTTCTCAGTAATTTAGCTTCCAATTCTCGTGCTGTGTTCAAAGAGACGTTTACAGTGAGGGTCGAACTTAGAAAAAACGAACTATAGCTCTGACACTGTGGCAAAGTTGCAAAAAAGTGATTTGTGGTTGGGTCATTTAAAGTGACCTAGTGACCTGACCTTAAAAATTAGGAGGCTCAAACTTGCACACCATGTGTAAGATTGATGAGAGAATAGTCATGCCAAATTTCAGCGCCGCGGTTTTCCCGCTATTAACGAAAAACCTCAGGCGGGGGCGGATAACCGCCCCCCCCCCAGTCGGTAATAAATTCGTCCTCCATCCACCATTACCAAACCGAATGGATTTGGCGTCTTACCTTGCTGAAGTCGGCCATGATGAAGGCCTGCTCAAAGCCGGACCACATGGTGAGCGGGATGACGAGCAGCTGGTAGGGCTTCTTCATGTGGGTGAAGGTGGCCAGCAGGAGCTGCAGCGGCGGCGTGTCGGCCGAGGCGCGCTCCTTCTCACCGTACCTGCCGGTCGTGAGTAGCCATTATGACGAGGGACAATTGGGACTGAGAGAGCGAAGGGTGGCACACTGGATGGCGTGATAAACGCTCTCCAGTGGTGAAGAGGGCATCGGTGGTGATAAGGAGCGGAACGTTAGGGATGTCAACAGGCCCCGAGCAATCAGTGGTTATGGACTTGTATATATGGATTTTATTTTAGAGGTTTATTATGCGTAGATCAAACACGACCGATTTCCCTGAGGAGGAATGATGGGTGATCTCAAACTAATCAGCTGTTGTGGCTTGTGGGGTTGTTGATTGAACAATGCATATCGAATCGCCCATTCCAGGAATGAGTTGTTCTGACAGAGCTTAAAGGGACTATCCCACCTTTAACATGGGGTTTGAGTTGAGATAGCCAAGTTTGCGGCGAGGTTCAGAAACCACTATCTAACTATCTAGGTTGCAACCCCCGCGGCCTCTTGGTGTTGAAGAAATTCGTTCCCTTCATTTGAAAATGGGCCTTGTGCAAGGCCCTATCTTCAACATGGAGCGACCGTTAGTGTGACGTCACCTCGTTTAGTCATTCTGATTTAACCCGCGCCCCGCTGGGGGGGGCAGAATCTGCCCCCCCCCCCTCCCGTTTTTCGCCAATAACTTCTAAACGCGTTACGCCAGCGACGTCAAACTTTCAGTACCTTATCATACATCAATTTGACACGCTCCCTGAAAATTTGAGCGAAATCCGTCGGAAAACTTTTGAGAAATTGACGTTTTAGTGACGTCATGTTCGCCATTTTCGCCTCAAAAACGGCAAAATTTCAAACGCCGCTAACATCTTCATTTTTAAAGGAATCAAGACGTAACAAAAAAGGTTATACGTGATTCTACTTTGTCTATCAAATGGCTATCTCAGTTTTTTGAAAATTTTGGATTTTGGCCAAAATTTTTCCAAAAAACTGACTTTTTTGGGAAAATATTTATAAAATCCAAAATTTTGGGTTTATCGAAAAAACCGGAATATATGTCAAAGAACTGGTCTATGTGCACCTACATACCAATTTTTAGAAGAATCGGTTCAAAAATGTGGGAGTTATTCAAAATTTTATGACGTCACGACACACAAAATTTTTGAAAAATGATTTTTTGGAAGTTCTAGACCTCGTACGGAAACAAAAATAGCACCATTCGATTCGCCGTGAAAAACTGCATCGGATAGACACCTTTTTAGGCCTTAACAACCAACTTCAAAATTTGACCTCACTTGACCTGACCTTGACCTGACCTCGACCTGAAATTCATCCAGAGGTGGTCCATATCACTTATTGAGTGTGCCTATTGAATTCCATGAGTAAAATGACCCATAAAACATGTGTCGCACATGCCCTTTTCTATATTTTGTTTTTGGTGACCTGACCTGACCTGACCTGACCTTGACCTTGACCTTTGAATGACATTGTGTGCAACGAATATTGTCTTGGTAGTCTAAGAACACGTTTTGGGCAATCAGTCTCAGTCCATTCTTCGGCAACTACGGTGCAAGGCCGATACTGTAGAAACTTGCATTTTGTACCCTTGACCTGACCTTGACCTGACCTCTGACCTATTTAAGCAAAAAAATTTGGGCTCCTAAGATCCGCCTTGTTGAGAGCTTTCGATTGCCGTTTTCCCCCGTCTTTCTACGACCATCGGTTCGGAAGTTAGACAGGGGGGGCAGAATCTGCCCCCCCCCCCCAGCAGGGCGCGTATGGCTGAATAGCCCAGCGGGGCGCGGGTTAAATGGGTTTGTTCGTTGAAAAATCGCTTAAAACTTGGTCTGAACTTTGTTGTGGTGCCTACAGAATAAAAAGAATCAGCTTTATGACAGTAATGTGGCCTGGGGAAGGAGGTAATTTTGGGCTGTGACGTCACTTATTTGAAAGTTTGTGCTTGAAATATGGGAAGCCTAAGATGTTTAATGAAAAATAAATGCCAGAACCGTGTTCCTGGTCATCCAATCTATAAAGTCGGGCACAATTTAGCTGGTTTTAACAACATTTTAGAAGGTGGGATAGTCCCTTTAAGGACAGAGTTCGTGATGTGTTCTTAGTCTCAACCCGGTTACCGAAACAAAATCACCATTCGATAAAAATAACTGTAAGATCAGGGCCGGTAGCCCGCTCTCCCTGTCAACAGCTTCAGTAGCTCGTTGACCTCACCTGTCCAGCTTGTCGAGGGTGAGGGCGATGAAGCCACTGCATGCGACGGCCAGCGCCAGGAAGATGCCGGCCATCGTGTAGATCTGGCTCTCCGGGGGACGCTCCAGGTTCGTGTTGTTGGACGCCGACTGCGAGAGAAGAGTACCGATCAGTGGGTACTGTGAGCGGGCACACTCAGTAATTTGTCAAGATGGTAACCCATCCATCTAGAAACGCATAACGAAAACCAGGTGGCAGGTCGCGTTTAAATGCTTTTAAAATCAAAACATCATCGTTATCAAACTGAGCGAACTGAAGCCACTCGGTGGTGGGGAATTATGCCGGTCAGAAATAAGTTTTTTATTCGTAGTGGGATGATGAATCCCCTGTATGTGCTCCTCCCATGGCGCTGGATGTCTGTTATTCCTTACCTCGATCCCGGGACAGTAGTTGATGCCACAGATGGTCAGACTCTCCTCCGACGGGACGGCCTCCAGCTGCTTGCCGCCCGGGGACAAAACTGAAATGACATTATACCGTTATTGTTGCATGGTGAAAACAAGATAAGACAACGAAAAATACTGGTTTGACTTCATTGGGCGCTAACAACGCCTGAAACACTACGTATGTACAGCATGTCAATATGCCTTTTCCCCCTGATAGCCACTCCTACAGACAGATAAATTTAAACGCAAGAAACACGTTTAAAACGATAAAGCGTGCCGACACCATCGTTACAGATATTCTCTACAAGTTTTCAGAAGATGCGAACTTCATCGTATGCAATGTCCACGCTACGAGTCTTTGTATAATGTCTCTCGTATTGATCATGCCGGACCTATGCGTATAACATATCATTCAACTATAGCATACCGAGTGATGAGATCAAGTTGCCCCAGATCTGCGCCGATTGGAAGAACAAGAAGAAAATGCCAAAGAACTTGACGATAACAGGCTCAGAGTCCTCCCCGATGATTTCAGCGTGAATCCGCCCAACCTGAAAACCATAAATGTTATCAATAACCTTAACCCTCGCCGGCACAGGCCATTTTGAGTCCTTCGACGGCACAAGGGGGTACGAACCCCCCCTCGCGTTTGGCCCCTGATCGAGCTAGAGCTTCGCGGAAAAAAACGAGCGTGTTGCCCGTCACGAGAGGAAGCCGATGATACCCAATTTTAAGGTCCTAGGTCATCAAATGACCTTCCAGGTCAGGTCAATGACCCGAAAACCGGGAAAATCGGGACCTGTTAGAAAGTCGTAAAGTGTGGCTGCTATGTGGTTTTCCGGGGTACTGATCACGAATATCGTGTTAGTTTTGATCAGAGATGATGTCTTTAAGCATTTAGACCAGGTCGGGTCAGGTCAGGTCAGGTCAACCGGTAGGGGTAGTGACGGGTATTCGTAATACGTGTCATCCGCCTCGGACAGCTTCGTAACATGTTAAGAAGGCACCAAAACTACTTCGTAAATGTTCAAATGGCTGCTAAATTCGAATTCAGCTCCAAAAACTAGCCTAGAAACATGTAAAACACGAAAAAGTGAACCGAGGTCACCCGAGGTCACCAAAGGTCAATGACCTGACCTGACCTTCAGGTGACCTTGACACCCACCCTAATGCATGGGAGCAACATCAAATCACATGCTTGAACGTTTGAAACCACGAAAAGCTAGCAAACGCGCGGCTAATGCGAGCCGACATGCGCCGAACCGCGATTTCGGCCAAACATGGTCACAGAAAAGAGGTCACAGGTCAAAGGTCATTGGGGTCAGGGTCATGAAATTTTCAGGGTAGTTGTAAAATTGATCAATGCGAGGGTACTGAAAGTTTCGTCGCGATCGGCCGCTTTTTACGCGAGTTATTCGCGAAAAACCTTAGGGGGTGTTGCATCAACCCCCCCCCCCCCCCTGTGCCGGCGAGGGTTAATATGATAGAGAAGGCTGGAATGCAATAAACATGTCAAACATTTTTTATTATATTGTATTGAAAAATGTTGATACTGTGTGCCATTTATTTCCCATTTTAGCCATTATTCATTTGCCGATGTGTAATATTTTGACGTCTGTTTTGCTTTGTTTTTAGAAACATGCGGATCTAGATATAACATCCGGCAATAATTAACTATCCATTACACAGTTGACACTTATCAACCTGCAAGGCCACCCCGCCTGCCCCGTGACTGACCTGTGTGAGGTAGGTGCACTTGGCCGACCACATGGGAGCGGCGGCCAGTCCGAGCACGATCGCGCCCGGAATCATGGTGAAGGGTCGCGGGTAGAACTGGGCAGCCAGGTAGACCGAGTAGAGCAGCGTGCACACCACCATCGTCCACTTGCAGGTCAACCGTTTGATGACCAGCGAGGGAAGGAACAGACAGGACAGGATCAGAGCCAGATATACGGCCGCCTGACTCATGGTGCCCACGCCTGTGGGAGGGGGAAAGAGCGGGAGGGAAGAGAGAAGTCAGACGAGCTGCCATGCAACTATGTTGGGAACGGAAAGCTTTGTGCAATACAAAAGCTCTCGTGAGTAATAGTTAACCCGCGCGGGGCTGGGGGGGGGTAAATTTTACCCCCCTCGCGAATTTTTGCGATATCTCAAAAACGGCGGCGCGCAGCGCCGCCAAACTTTCAGTACCTTTTCTTACATCAATTTGACACGTTCCCTGAAAATTTGAGCGAAATCCGTCGGAAAATTTTTGAGAAATTGACGTTTTAGTGACGTCATGTTCGCCATTTTCGCCTCAAAAACGGCAAAAGTTCAAACGCCGCTAACATTCTTCATTTTTAAAGGAATCAAGACGTAACAAAAAAGGTTATACGTAATTTTACTTTGTCTATCAAGTGGCTATCTCGGTTTTTTGAAAATTTTGGATTTTGGCCTAAATTTTTTCAAAAAACTGACTTTTTTGGGAAAATCATTATAAAATCCAAAATTTTGAATCTATCGAAAAAACCGGAATATATGTCAGAGAAGTGGTCTATGTGCACCTGCATACCAAATTTTAGAAGAATCGGTTCAAAAATGTGGGAGTTATTCAAAATTTTATGACGTCACGACACACAAATTTTTTGAAAAATGACTTTTTTGGAAGTTCTAGACCTCGTACGGAAACAAAAATAGCACCATTCGATTCGCCGTGAAAAACTGCATCAGATAGACACCTTTTTAGGCCTTAAAAACCAACTTCAAAATTTGACCTCACTTGACCTGACCTTGACCTGACCTCGACCTGAAATTCATCCAGAGGTGGTCCATATCACTTATTGAGTGTGCCTATTGAATTCTATGAGTAAAATGACCCATAAAACATGTGTCGCACATGCCCTTTTCTATATTTTGTTTTTTGGTGACCTGACCTGACCTGACCTGACCTTGACCTTGACCTCTGAATGATATTGTATGCAACGAATATTGTCTTGGTAGCCTAAGAACACGTTTTGGGCGATCAGTCTCAATCCATGACTCCATTCTTCGGCAACTACGGTGCAAGGCCGATACTGTAGAAACTTGCAATTTGTACCCTTGACCTGACCTTGACCTTGACCTCAAACTTTAAATTAAGTATATGTTTTTAGTAGTTCGTGATGAGAGCTTTCGATTGGCGTTTGAATTTTCCAAATCGGACCATTAGTTCGGGAGATAACAGGGGGGGGGGGGTAAAATTTACCCCCCCCCCCCAGCCCCGCGCGTTCGGCTGGAGACCCCAGCCCCGCGCGGGTTAACTCACATAAGTTGCCGATACAGATTAACAGAATGAAGTGCCCTGTTTTGATGGGAAACTGTCACATCGCAGACGCTATGAAAAAGAAACTCTAAATCAAAAAGTTTAATGCCGTCTTAAAATGTTTGACGGCGCACATCTACTTAGCACGCCACGTAATCGTCCTAGCATTACTTAATTAATTACTCGTTACAGTCACAATGCACTATGCTTACCTCCTTCTGAGTTGATGGAGCTTTGGAGATTCGAGATTCCTTGGAACGATGTGAAGAGGCACATGAAGGCAAATGAGATCGCCACCACGTTCTTGAGAATCTTCCAGCGCTCGCGACGCTCGAATTTACCAGCTGAGGTAGCCACATGGTTCTGAGCCTCCTCAAGAGACATCGGATCGGGCTTCTTGCTGGCGACCTCTGCCGGGCTGTCAGCGACCTCTGGTGAGCGGTCGGCGACCTCTGACGCGGCGGGGGGAGACGATGCGCCCTCCTCCGGCTCGAAGGCGGCGTTGTGGGCTTCCTCGTGGGGCGGCATGACGATGGTGTGGTGCTGGGTCAGCGGTCAGGTCAGGTCAGCGGTCAGGTCAGGTCGGGTCAGGTCAGGTCAGGCAGGTCAGGCAGGTCGGGCGCAGCCGGGGGATGAGCGCGGAGGGAGACCCGCCGTTGGAGGCGCCGGCTGATGGTGGAGTTAGCGTCCACGCGGCTGCTGCAAATGAAACAAACGAGGTGTCAGAGTACGTCTCTAGCGCAGCGAGGTCACGGGTAAGAGGTCAATAGCCAGAACCCTGCTGCACACTAAACACTTTATGGTTAATAATAAATTTCAGACAAAGCACATGCCGATATTAGCCGTTTTCATGACGGCTATTCGGCGAATGCACCTAATTTGACCAATTCTGTACTAAATCTTTTTTACACCAAATATCTTTAAATTATGAACTCTTTTTCAGTGTTTTAGTCGACGGTAATGTCTGACAGTATGACAAAGAAGGCATATAAGCAATTAGCGCGACCCTAGCTAATAGCTACGAAGAAACACACTGAACCTAATTTGACCAACTCTGCACCAAATCTGACCAAATGTGTACCAAATGTGTACCAGATGGCCGTCGTGAAAACGGCTATTATGTACTAAAACCAATAATGGACAACCAACACGATACAACGCAAACGCAGCGTCGTTTATTGCACGTACGTGTTCCAAGAAGCTATCTCGAGTTGACCACTAACCGTCAATAGGTGCACTTATTACTGATTATTTTACTAGTCATACGCAGAACTTCGCTTCTACCCCCTTCTGTCGAGATTGGGACAAATGTACGCAAAATCGAGGAATTTTGTGTCTCTATAGCTTTGTTCGCGCTTCAGAACAGCACATTCGCCATTTTTAAAGTGACGAATTGAATAAGGATTGTGTTAGGAAGCGATTTGAATAATCTTCATCGGGGATAATCTTTCACGTGAAGGAGGAGAAGAGAAAGCCAGCGATTTACTTATCATAATGTAAGGTGCTCACCACTAGGAAGTGCACATATTTTTTCCATTTTACTGTCTACGGCGACAGTTTAGTCGTTTTAAAGAAGGTACCTGATGGCGTTGAATTTCTCTTCGCATAATCTCGCTTGAAATGGAGCTTACCGGAGATTAGAATGTGCCATTTCCGATTGTTGAACACGGACGAGCAGATAATATTGTCATATGTCACTGCTCGTTGGGTGCACTTTCACATCTTTTGTGCCAAACTATACACTTTGAGAATGCGCGGCCTGCGTTATTCCTGCTTCCGGCATGACTTTCGCAAGGTTGGCTGTCATTCAAATGCACCGCCACTGCCAAGTTTCACCTCGCACTCTTGCAAGCCCCGTGGATGAGTCCGTCCAAAATCCTTTCGATCTCATATCTCACAGCGTTTTCCAATCTTACGCTGCCTACCGCCTGCATAACAAAGCAAACCGTGTCCTCGCCAATGACAGGCCCTTGCCCACCGCAGAGGTGTACGCGGCAGTTGGCGGAGGGGCCGCGGGCCTCTGTGATTGACGCGCGGCTACCGTGTCCCCGTTCACTGTGCCTGTGGTGGGCTCGCGCGCGGCCGGTAGGTCGAGGTCACCCGGCCTGACCGGTCCGCACGAGTTTAGAGAGAGGGGATGCGGGAGGGAGGCAGATCGCATCGCGCTCTCAGCCTCGGATCTGCCGTTGTCAGACTGAAGGATGTTGGCAGACAGGCGGTACAGGACATATTGCGAAAGAAGGAGGAAACTGCGTAATGGGCAGGTGCTAGCAGCGCGGACGGCTCGGGTTCGTTAACCGAGGGCGGGTGTCGCTAATTTGATGGTGGTGGAACAGGTGGTTCGCCGCTCTACCTACACTACACTTGCACTGGGATGTTTCCCTGTGCGAAGCACCACTTAGGTGGTTAGTATTGGACTACCAGTAAGACGCCTTTTGGGGCGATAAACGAGCGAGCGTGAATGTAAGCCCTGCACGTGCGTTAGTGCAAGGAAGTAGGTACTCTGTGCATGGCACTCCACCTACAGGTCTCTTGCGGGGTGCCAAATTTTAGTGCTATTGGTCGAGTCGTTCTCGAGATGTGGAAGCGACACCCTTCACGTGCGCACGTGCAAACCTGGTTCCAGCTCACTTTTCCCCAGTTCCCTAGTCACCGCGGTCCCCAACGGTATACCAAGTTCGAGCGCAGTCGGTCGAGCTGTTCTCCAGATCCGGAAGCGACCCGTGCACGTGCGCACGTGCAATATCACCCCAATCGTGACACATGGAAATACATGACACGGCGGATGGTTACCCACATACCAAATTTCAGCGTCATCACCCCAGTAATTGCCGAGTTATGGTAGGATGGAATTGGAAACAAACTCGACACTTCTTCTTTTTGCACGTGACAGGTGCAGGACTTGAGGTTGGCAATGACTGTTTCTAAATAATCAGCAGGGGTCTTCCTGACGAGTAACGTATATCGGTAGCTAGAACCAATAAGATTTTAAGGTGTACTAAAATGAAATTGATACTTCTTAACTGATCAACTTTCATGGTAGGTACCTGAACGGAAAAATGCGGGATATTCCATGGCTAATCTATTTCTGGGTTATTTTAACCCTATTCCTGGCGGGCTCCGCCGGGACAAGAAACTGGCGGGGGGGGCCGATTCGGCCCCCCCCTGAGATCTCGAGAACGAAGCAAGATAGCGACAAGCGGTAAACGGCATCGGATACGCACGGCCAAGATATACAATTTTTACAAAGGTCATTTTCAGGTCAGGTCAAAGATGACGTCACAGGGGTCGAAAAAGTCAAAATGGCGGCGCTAGATATGGAGAGAGTTTTTCTCGAATAACTTTCGAATTAGTCAAGATAGGAACAAACTAAGGGCATCATCGTGATCCTCTCGTCAATCCGCATCGAATGATATATATGTTGACCTCGAAAGGTCAAGGTCAAAGGTTGACCTCAGGTCACGTGACCTCGAGGTCATCATGTATATCATTCGATGCGTCTTGACGAGCTGAACACAATGAGACCATCCACGCGTCTGTATCTTGTTCCTGTACGGAGTTATTGGCCAAAAACCTTTGGTGACCTTTGATGACGTCACATGACCTCACAGCTGCCCAACAGCAAAACAGACCTCAAGGTAGTGAAGGTTGATCGTATATGAAGTCATGTATGGTATATGGGGCCATTCCGACCCGTTTTAGTGGTAAAAACAGGGAGTTGATTTTTCCCCCATTGACTTATAATGGGGAGGTCGCGAAATTGACCTGACCTTAGGTCACCGATATCAAAATTCCGAGATATACAAATTGCACATACTGGTACCCTAACTAAACCCTGAAGAGAAGAAATTGATCGGTCAAAAACTCTAGCTCTGGCGTGATTGCAAACTTTTCTGAGGTAGGGTCACCAAACCGCCTCTGGTGACCTGACCTGAGGTCAGATCAACTCAAAATTTTCAGACATGTTGCGTAGAAGCCTTTTAGGAAAAGTCAGAAAATTTGAGCTTCCTAGCTCAACGCGTTTGGGAGAAATAACCAAAAAACCTCAGGGGGGGCTCCTGAGGCCCCCCCCCCCCGCCAGGAATAGGGTTAATGCTGCAATTATTTATCAGTAGATTACCTAATGCTAACCTTTGTTCCAATATAACGTATTTTATGTCACGGTAGGTATGACTTGCGAATTCCTAACGTCTATTTTGGTTGTTGTTTTGTCAGTCTGTATAGTGTGACATAATCACTCCGCGCGTAGTATAAGAACCGGTTCGGGAGAGCCTGACCTTGACCGACCAGCGGATTTATGAGCGAGTCATGTGGTCAGATGGCCATGGACTAGTTACGGACTCACCCTGCAGCTCCACTTCATGGGCGAAAGGGATTTAAGCGTTGTGGTCCAGAGCAGCCATAATACTGAATTTATATAAAAGAAAAAAACAGGACGTATTACAGTGTAAACCATACGGGTAAGCACTGCACATTTTTACTTGCCATATGATTTTGCGGTAACACGGCTGGTTTGTATTCAGCAGCTTTTCATCGGCCATATTATTTGCAATGAGGCAGCTGATTTGGTAAATCTAGAATGCTGCGTTTGGACATTCCCTAAAAGTTGCCTTAACACGCGCACTGCAGGGGGGGGTTGTTTTCAACCCCCCCTTGTGGTTTTTCGCAAATTGCGAGAAAACGGCGGCGCGTAGCGCCGCCAAATTTGGCATACCTGTTCTCACAACTTTTGCACACCTTGAGTAAAAATTTTGACCCCAGGTGACCTATGGTCAGGTCACCAGGTCAGGTCAAGTGACCCTACCTCGAAACGTAAATTTCGAAGTTTGCAATCCCACCAAGCCCACAGTTGTTGAGATATGATCTTGAAACCCACAGGAAATAGTAAAGTCATCACGAGCTACAACTTGTATATCTCGGAATTTTTATATCGATGACCTAAGGTCAGGTCATTTTTGCGACCGGCCCATTATAAGTCAATGGGAGAAATTTCAACTTACTCTGAATGCCATCCTATGACTTCAATACGCTCAGGATCATAGTATTACAGGTCCCTGTTGGTGATTTCACCGAAACATATCACTTATGACCTTTGGAAGGTGATCTCCAGGTCATCTTAGGTCACCTGAGGTCACCAGCGGTTTTTCTTCAATAACTTGAGATTGAGTAGAGATAGAGACTCCGTTCGACGTTTATCGTGTTTTTCTCGTCAATGCGGATCGAATGATATGCAACATGACCTATTTCGGTCAGGTCATGACCTTGACCTGAGGTCAAATTTTCAACTTGACCTTTCGAGGTCATATTATATATCATTCGATGCGCCTTGACGAGCTAAGAACGATGGCGTTCGAATCGATCCTCTGTCTTGTGTGCAAGACAAGTTATTCAAGAAAAACTACCGCGAAATTCCTGTTGTGAAAATCGTAACATTTTGTCTTCGGTGACCTCTGGTGACCTCGTTTTTGACCTGACCCAAAAATGATCTTAGTATTTCTTGTCGATCTCATCTTAACCTATCCAACGCCGTTTACCGCTTGTCGCTACGTTGCGCCGTTTTCGAGATCTCAGGGGGGGTTGTTTTCAACCCCCCCCCCCCTGCAGTTCGTGTTCGGCTCAGACCCGCTGCAGTGCGCGTGTTCGAAAAGTTCACTGCCTGTGCCTAGTGTAATATTTTCCCGCCAGTTAATTGCCACTTTTTTTGCGGAATAAATGGACAATTTTTAATCATGTTGAATGCCACAGGACTTTGGCTTTCATGAAGCCCACTCGATACGTATTAAGTTTATCAGTTGAAGGCAGCAGGCTGGCAAAATGTTTTACTTGCAGTTAGTATCAGTATCAGCTAGGTCAATGTTTATTCCGTGGCCTGGTTGAAAGGCCTAATACGAGTACAGGGGATTCCTCAATTCGCACGTAGTGAGTGGGGAAGCAGTGAATCAATTGAAGGAACTGGGTGATACGGATCTTTTCTCTTTTGTAGGTGAAGCCATTTTTTCAACCCCCCTCCCCCGAAGTTCCCGTCGGCCGGTACGAACCAGAACCTGCATAGCACGTCTCACTTAGCAATTAACAATGCGTTCGTTCAAAACATTGCAGCTTTAGATAGCGATCCGATTAAATAGGCACATGCGACTATGTCATACCACTCAGCT
Organism: Amphibalanus amphitrite; assembly: GCF_019059575.1. NCBI lineage: Eukaryota > Metazoa > Arthropoda > Thecostraca > Balanomorpha > Balanidae > Amphibalanus > Amphibalanus amphitrite. Next base: position 81,661 of record NW_024882215.1, on the reverse strand, counting down.
CTTTGCATATGAAAAGGCAGACAGACATAAAAACGGCACGGCAAGCAGCTTGCCTGGCTTTGTCTCACTCATCTATCCTATGTTTATCTCGCCGACCTCTGAAATGGCTGTCCTGTGACCTGACCTGGTCGAACCTTGACCTGAGACCCTCTGTCTCACCTGTGTAGCTTGGCTGCGCTATGATCTGAGGTCTCTGTCTGACCTGTGTGGTCCTGTTACGCTGTGACCTGGCTGAGTTGTGACCTGAAGCTTTGTCTCACCTGTGTGACCTGCTCTGTGACCCAAGGTCTCTGTCTCACCTGTGTGACCTTCTCGGTGACCCAAGGCCTCTGTCTCACCTGTGTGTGGCCCGACTGGGCTGACCCGCCGTGCCCGCTGTGCCGCTGTTCGGGTCGTCAGACCACCACCCGTTGCCAGTCGTCCGGTCCACCTCCCAGCCGAGACTGAGCAGGGAGATGGGAGCCGTGATCAGCCTCTCCGCACCGCGCCGGGCGGAACGCACGCCCGCCAGGGGGAGGCCGAAATCTCCCCCCCCCCCCGGTGCACTGGAGGTCGGCTCGGCATCCGTCCCCGAAAGGACTGTCCTTCGAGACCCTTTCACATCGCGTCGAAATCTCACCTTATTTGTATGGAGGACGGACGACGGTTTCGATGTTGGCTTATTCGTATTGATCGATGGTGTCCCTAACTCATTTGGTGAGGAAGGTTGTTCTGTAAAAGATAAACCACTGATCAGTTTTTCGTCACAAATTTTTTATGTATGGAGCTAATTTTAAGGCCAGGTGGGGTGTCGCATAGATTATTTTATTTTATGTTTCGTGGCTTTTTTAGAGTACATATGCATATCACTGATTCGAGCACCAACGTAACTTCATTGATATAGGATGCTTTGAGTTTTGATACAAATGTTAAATTGTAAGATAGCGTGGCCCTGAAACATAAAGGATATTTAGTCATGCAGGCTTACTAGCAAAACAAATTTCCATACAAATACAGTCAGCAAATTTTGTATACCTGTCAATGGACCCACTGAGCTAAGAAATGTCTACACAGTCTTTTGGCAGAATACCAGAAGACACCCACCGATGTACGATAGATGAGTCGGCGCTTTCTCCCGAATTCGAAATACGCCGTATGAGCCGGCAGTGAGGTCGCGTGTACGCGCTACGCACGCAGTCACCGGTTTTCCGACCTGTGACCGCAGCCGGCGCAGCGACGGCAGAACCCGTTCCGAGGTCGGTCGACAGAATCATCTGATCTTTCCTCTGCCCTGCACGGCTCCTCCGAGTAGAGGTGAATGTCCGGAGTCTTCTGATGAGCACTTGTATGCCGCTGAATGGTGGCGGTATGTTAGAGGTGTGAATTTGCCAGCTTTGAACAATGCACAAAGCGAACAAAATTGTTTTTTTTTAAGTTCCTTTTGAGCTAGGACAAAATGCAAGTCGAGCTATATCCACCGCATCAGACAACCTAAGCATGCACGATTCGACCTGGTTCGGCTCGACTATGTCGGTGGGGGCAGTGGAAATGAGTTGCCCGTCACCGAATCGGCCGTTCGAATTCGATCTCAGTGTCAGTTTTCTGTGCGCGGCCACCTCATGCCAGGTAGCCACGAGCTCGAACCTTCATGTCTAACAATACTTATGTGACAGTGACTGAAGGTAAAAGATGGATGGCCCTGCTCAACTCGCTTCCAAACTAAATTAAATCTAGAGCCTAGGATGGTCGAAAGCCACTCACAAATGAATGCTGCAAAACCAAGGTGGCATGAATGCCCAGTGCCCCCCCCCCCCCCTGAATATTCCATCACGCAGAAGACTCTTCCAAGAGCGCTTTCAGCGCCGCGGTACACTTTACGAGCCACTTCGAAGCTGTAGTCTTGGAACTCGCCACCAGGCTGCGGGGCTGGTCGTATTTGGCTCAGCTCGTGCTCGTCAATGTTCAACACCAGTCCACGACCCATTCAAGGCTCACAGAAGCCCCCCCCCCTCTAGGGAGGGCCGGAGAGAACAACGACGACCGCACCGAATGATGTTCGTGGTCGTAAACGGTCTGAGGCTGGCGTATGGCCTGAATATGGTTCGCAAATTGCAGGGCGGTAAATTGACGAATGCTTGTTACAAAATATCCCAAAGAAAATCAAGTCGTTTACCTAAAGGTAAGCACTTGAATTTCGGTAGTTGCGGGCAAAGCAAACGATCTTTTACATGCAGACACCAAAGCATTTGAGCGTTGTTGACAGTGAATACATCTTGCCAGCATTTCTTTGTTCTCACGACTCTTCAGTCCCGTTTCTTGACATTCTCATCATTTTCCGGGTCAGACGGTAGGCATAGGTAAATCGGACAGAGGAATGTGGTCGGCTAACCTCCCTGGCGCTCGGAGTTCGGACCGTTGTGATGGATTGAAAGCCGGTAAGTAATTGAGTAAGATTCGTCTAAGTAATTTAAGTGCGAGTATCATTGTAGGCACGATGATCATTGACTACTGATCAGTGCCGTATGGCTATGGCGTGAGCTTTGGGTGTGGATCGAAGCCCGGTCTCGGAGCAGATTTTATCTCCAATGGATATCACTGAATGTATATGTTTACTGATGATGATAGGTGAGACCCTGTCCATAGAAGTATCTCCTATGTCGACTGAGGGAGAGGCTAGTCCGACGGCTGCTAAATATTTTACCTTTTTCTAATCAAAACGCTGAGCAAAAGCTAACCCAGCCATCGAACTTGACGGCTGGCCGTCACCAAACGACGACGATAACCAGGAAGATGGTGCTTCGGTACACTTTTTCTATCGTTCTGGCGTCCCTTGTCATGATAACCGAAGGTTTGTTGTCAATAGTTAAAACACTATTCTTTAGAATTGTGTTTTTCTATTGAAAAAGAAATCTGAGTTCCCTGACAACTTGGCAAAAGCTGCCTGAGATCTAATCGTCTGGTCAAGCACTTATCATGGTCAAGACTCCGATCAAATACAATATGCAATTTCGACAAAATTATGGGGAGCTCATTCGATCTGACGCAGTTTAAAGCAGAAGCAACTTATCATTAACCACACAATCAAAAATAAATAAAGACGAAGTCATTTACAATTCACCGTTGCAATACTGTCTAAAACCTTGGCACTGTGCACAGTAATAAATAGGAACCAGAGCACCGCATTCGATTGCGATAAACAGCAGCGGTGAGCATGTGGTAAACCGCCCGTCTCAAGGATCCAGCCGCCCTGCCAAGTTACCTGGTGGTGCCCGCTGCCCAATCAAAGTGACGTGCCGAAACCGGCGCTCCATTTTCCTGAATTAGCCCAATTGAAGTCATCGCCTGTCACAGAAAATTGATGGCGCCGCCATATTTGTGTCTCGGCGGCGGGCCCGGAAGCCGATTGTTCCCGTTTGTGTCGGCCTGTCGGCACTTTGGACGGCCGTGCCGCGCCGGTGGCCGCCGAGCCCCCTCGGTGTCACAGGTGCTGCTGTGTCGGGGGTCATCAGGTGTCCATCGCCATGTCACCGCCGCGCCGGTGTCACAGCCGGGCCATGACGCATGGTGCGAGTCGCGTGAGGCGGCCAACGGTCCCCCATACAGACATCCGGCACGACTTTTAGCGCGGCCGACCAGAGGAAAACGGATGCGGGAGCGCGGCGCGGCCATCGCCGCCAGCCTGCAGTGAAGGACTGGTGACGTCTGCTGGGACGGGCAGAGCGGAGCGGTGGGTTTTCCAGGAGTCGGCCGGCGCTCACTGCTGTCACAGACTGGGCTAGTGGGCCGGGCAGACAGGCCCGCCGCCGCCGCCACTCGACACAGACAGTCTGGGGAGCGGGGACAATTAGTCGAGCTCTGGGATTTTTAGGAGTGTGAGCGGCTGAGCGTCCAGGTGCCAGGCACCGGCCGGCGGAAGTGTAACGCGTTGAAGCTGGTTCGATGTGAAGCACCTGCTTGATAACGGTATATCGTGCTCGAGCGATGCACATCTGTAAGACTTTCCGGTGCGCATCTTCTGGGAAATGAGGAAACGTCGAGTTTGCTCTGTTAATGTTAGAACTGAATTATGTGAATACGAATTAAGAGCATCACAGTTAGCTTTCTGTTACCAGCGGCTAGTCGAGTATCGATATCCTACCATGACGAGAGAAGTGTTTATCATGGCTGGAATGGCGGCTCAGTAGAAGGTCAGCGGGTTCTTGTTCCTGCCACATCTCATTCTACAACGTAGGCACTGCTGTCGATTACCCTTTGCCAGCTCAATGAGATCCAGTCAGACCAGTTCATGTTACTGGCACTTGGAGCTACCCCAACCAGCTGGTTTTTATCTGCCTCACATGCTTGGCGTCTGTTATTTGTCCCAAGAGGCTGCAGGTCTCAGCTAGTCTGCTGGTGCCTTGGATCCTCTTATGGCATGGGTGACGTCTAGCGATGCACGCATGGGACACGCAAAGCTGGCTTCTTCCTAGACTTCATCTTTGCTGTTGCGTGAGCAACCAAATCATGTCGCCTGTGATTAACCGAATCCTAACGAGCAACTTGTGTTTTATTTATGCCTATCGATGTAGGTTATTACATATCGATTCGATCCGATAAGGCCATTTATTTTCTGCAAATGCTTACAGCGGCATCAAACGAAAGAATTAACTATGAAACATTCGATCCACCCTGGAATTCGGTTGCCACTGCAAAGGCATTGCGAAATGGAGAGCTGTTTAGTGTTTGGCATTCAGAGTTGACATATGAACAATGCATCCGACAATATGCTACAGTGATGTTTTGAGCTCTTGTAAGGGATATCGATCACAGTTCAGCGCGAACAAATATGCCGTGGCTATCGAATTATCCTCCAGATTACGTTTATAAGATCACAAAAGCCGCCATTTTGAACATCAATGAACTATATTCTGTTAAATAACCCTCCATTTCGATTGCAACACTACTGCATGCTTTGAACAAGCCCAATTGCGATTTACCAATCGATGTTTTGAGTAAGCAAAGCCGGTTCAAGGCCGGCTGTATCATTTTGTCATATAAGCAGAAGCTGCCTCTTCTTCTTACGTTCCCTGCCTTTTTGTTGCAGGTAGGTATTCAGTTTGGAGACTGTGAGATTCAGTTAGACTTTGATATTCATCGATATCATGACATGCAATCAGACGATGAGACACATGAGATGATGGGACTGAAGTGTGTGAACATTCTCTGTGACTCATTCAGGCCCCTAAAAACTAGCCCCAGCGGTTGGGGTACATAAGGCTCATCTAGGTCATCAATGCCCAGTTGTCACCGAACGCCTGCTTCGAGTGTTGATCTCGTCTGGACAGCAAAGTTACCGCACGCTCTACACGGCAAGGTAGGTTAGCATTTTGTTCTGCTTTCTGTGTTGTGTGGTGCTGCAAATGGTTTCCAGTACATGCTATGTTTCTATTAGGTTAGTGCGTCTGTGTGAGTCATTTGTTTATCAAACGTAGGTATACGATTTAAAGCTAAGCAGTGCGTTACTGCGGTTGAAAATGTACGCTGTAAGCAGTAAGTGGGTAAGCCTATACCTAAACCTGCTATGCGTAGAGGGAAGATTGCCCACACAATTGTCAACCGTGTACTTACAGCTGTGTAGGTGCTCCGTTCTTTCAATAAGGAGCGCAGAATATAAAATGTTTTCGCATTTTCTGCTGCGAATGAATACGGATACAATAGTTTTCCTTAGTGAATCCGCCCATTGAATTCGTCGTTACGAAATTCAAAACATCGCCCTCACACACGCACCTGCGGCGTTTTGCGCGTGGTAAGGTGCGTGTCGCCAGCGATGACAATTTCGATAGGTAAACATGGGAACCGCCTCCGACGCTGCCCCCATGGATCGGGCCGTAACCTTCCGGTGCCCAAAACCGCTAGCTGCATAGACCAGATTGGGGTGTAAAAAGTGGGATGGATGTAAAAAGGACTTCAGTGAAGCCGCGCCGGACCGTTTCCTCCATCAGCGGAATGGCGGTCACTGCCAGTGTCAACCTGATGCATGATGTCAATTAAGTTCCCCGGGCGATGTAACGTTTTGCGCTTTCCTGCATTCCGAACCTGGCAAAAATAAGTTTTTTTTTATTCGTCAGCTGAGCTGTTGTCAGTCATCTTTCAGTATGCCCGATGTTTGGATTGAACGGAAATTTAGATGATGATCAATAATCGATTTTCAATGATCTTGGATGGGCTGAGCAATAAATTTAACGCCAGGTGAACTACTATTTTGCACGGTGTGCAGCGCTTCAAACATGATCTCATCAATACTATCAAAATCCACTGTCGGCTGCCTTTTCATCTGCAACAATAATCCAATACAATAGCTTTCCTGGACAATATAGCCCACAGTTCCGGCACACAAATTAAGAATATCGGAAATCCCAGCCCATATGATATAGACTACAGGAATTGATGACGCGATGATTCTATACGAGGATTTGCTGATTTTGGTCATCCAATTTCATGGAACACTTATTTGATGATGAATGAGGACCTACATTTTTAACATTCTCGTAAAAATGTATGATATTGCCACCACTGAGCCGTGTCTGCTTAGGTACTTACTTAACCAATCTGCCTTTTTCATAATTGCCAGATTCAGCAGTCTTTCTGACGCATTTCTCTGCTAATTTCCTCTCACAGATGTCGCCCCTGCAGGCGACGGTGGTCGGTCTGACCCTGCTCTGCCTGGCTCCGGCCGGAGGTCAGCACGGAGCGCCTCGGCGAGGCGGTTATGGAGGAGGAGGAGGAGGAGGTGGTGGTTATGGAGGAGGAGGAGGAGGAAGAGGTTACGGAGGAGGAGGAGGAGGAGGAGGCTACGGAGGAAGAGGAGGAGGCGGTTACAGGGGCGGAAGAGGAGGTTCCATTGGAGGCGGTAGTGGTTACCGAGGAAGTGGTTTCGGAGGAGGAAGAGGCGGAGGTAGGGGCTACGGAGGAGGTGGTTTTGGAGGAGGAAGAGGAGTCTCAGGTTACGGAGGAAGAGGGGGCGTCAGAAGAGGAGGTGGTTACGGAAGTTTCGGAGGTCGAAGAGGCGGAGGTAGAGTCGGCGGAGGCGGCAGTGGTGGTTTTGGTAAGTGGGATCATATAAAATGCTTCTAGCTACAAGCAAACATTATTCTGAGTATGAGGTTTCAAAGTGCATCTTCAGAGAAGGACATAAATTGTGCAATGTCATAATCAGTTTTCACATTGGTTCCAGCACCCGATTCATTGGAGCAACACCATATACAACAATTAGCTATTACCGTTACTCGTGTTGCGAATTATACTGTCCAATTGTGTTCCACTGAATGGATAATGTTTCCTCGATGGTGCACCAGTGACCCCGGACCAGTCTCGCCGAATGTAAACACTCACAATTGTATCCAAGTAAGCAGAACATTACGGTTGTTGGATTATTTGCAGGATCGAGGCAGTTTTACTTCTCATGGCAAGACGGCAACCAGATGTACACCTGGGGAGAGGCATACCAGCGGTGCAACTCCCGAAGGATGAGACTTGTCTCACTGGATAATCCCGACAAGGATTACTACATTTCCTCCGAGATTGATAAGTACAGTAAGTGAACTATTTTAATGTTTGCGATCGCGTGACGAGCCAGATTTTTACGTGATGTTCTCCCTTTCTAAAAAGAAATGCTCAAGAACCTAATTTTTATCTCACGTTAAAACAAACAAGTGTCTTACTCATGCATATAAATATATCATATACAGACGAATACTGCACTTTTCCTCCGTGGTTTGCGCTAAGACACGTTTTGAATTTATCCCATCCCAGCCTCTCCCCCTGTTGAATGACCCTTCCCACCCTCCCCGGCAGGGATCGAGTTCATCTGGACGTCGGGCCGCCGAGGTCCCGGTGGCCAGTTCGTGTGGGGTCACGGTGGGCCCGTGGGCGGGTACACCAACTGGGGCCGGACTGGCGGCGCGGGCACACCCCAGCCCGATAACCGCGAGGGCCGGGAAGAGTGCCTGGCCGTTCTGAACAGGTTCTACCCGGGAGACGGCATCACCTGGCACGACATCGCCTGCCACCACAAGAAACACTTTGTCTGCGAGCATTACTAAGGTGCTCGGAGAAATATCATGTGCCAGTCATAATTGTGCGGTTCAGGCCGACTGTGTGTGTGTATAAGTAGTGTCGAAGGTTTTGTTTCTTCCGTGTCGATGTTGTAAGTTGTGATCTGTGGTTTTGGAGTTACATCTATACATTGATAAGCGTTATTTATCGTGTTCGCTCAATCAAATGCTCGGTTCAGTCTCCCTTGATTATGTCATGTCTTCTGTAGATGAGTGAAAATACAATAAAATGATATTTCGCTTGTTGATTAGGTAGGTACTCCGTACTAAAGACAATGATTTTGTAAAAACAGGCATCTAAGTCTACGTATACCGTTGAGCCACTGTTATGTAAACGGTAAGATTCAACATAATTCTAAACCTCTGATAGCTAGAAAGGGTTGTCTCTGCTGTGACCAAAGCGGACATTTTACGAACAAGGAAAATATTGTTATTTTTACTTCACCAGTAAAACGCCTTTTGGGCGAAGAACGAGCGAGCGAGATAGTGAGCCCTGCACGTGCGGAAGGGCGAGAGGGTACTTCCAACGGGCTTGCGCAAAGCACCCTTCTAACCGGTCGCTAGCGGTGTACCAAATTTGAACGCAATCGGCCCAGCCGTTCCTGAGATCTGGAAGCGGCATTCTGCACGTGCGCACGTGCAAACGGGGTCCAAGCCGACTTTTGCACGGCACCCTACTAACCGGTCTGAAACCGTGTACCAAATTTGAGCGCAATCGTCCCAGCCGTTCTCGAGATCCGGAAGCGCCCCCTGCACGTGCGCACGTGCAGTAGCACCTTAACCGCAACACATGGGAATGCATTGCCTGGTGGGTGCCTACCTGTATGCCAAGTTTCAGCGAAATCGCCCCAGTAATTACCGAGTTATTAAAATGGGAACAAATTTGACACCTCTTATTGTTGTATTTTGCACGTGCAGTGGGGGTGACCCACATGCATCGAGAGTATCCTATTTTTGGTAGAAAGGATGCAGCTACCCTATAAAAATTACCGCAAGTCAATCGCCCAAGCGGCTGCTGAGATATGAGCCTCTCAAAATCACTACTTTTGCAAAACAGCTTGAACACCCTTGACTTTTCACGTGGCACGTGCCACGACGGTCACTGAGATGCATCAAAAGTAGTCAATTACGGGGTAGAAGGGATGGGGCTACCCAGCAAAAAAGACCGCAGGCCAATCGGTCCAGTGGTTGCTGAGATATAAGCCTCTCAAAAGCGTTACAGGCCGGGCCGGCCGCTCATACTGAGATTTTTCCGTTATATTGTAAAGACTCGCTTCGCTCGCTGCGCTCGCTCGCTCGTAATAATTTTGTAATGCCATTTATATTGCATATTATTTCACATAAGGTTATCGTTATTTGCTTTTAATACTCACGTCCCTCCAAGAAAATTTTCTTCGTAAATCGTCGCTAATTTGTACTGCCGTTATCGTTGACCTAAGTTTGGCCTCAGGTCAATTTTCAGCACTCACGTTTATGACTTTTCCATGCATAAATTTGACATAGGTTAGGTTTATAATGGAAACACAATTATGATATAAATGATAATGAATTCAACTATAAAGTAAAATATTTCCAGATGCTTGAAATATTGTTTGTTCATATCAGCATATGACAAAATACCAAATAGAAACTGGTGCGTAAATGAATGACGAAGTTACAACCGGTAGAACGACTCTGTTAGTGCAGTTTTGCTACCAGAAACATTTAACTGTGTGACCTAAATATGACATAGATAAGTATGTCCAAAGGTACTACAAATTATATAATTTGTTTCGTCTCTTCTTCTATCAAGCGGGTTGACGTTTTTCCTCAAGGCTCGGCCTCCTTAGCGATGAAATAGCAAGACTTTTTAACCGCGGGCGGAGATGTATGATAGTACGAACCGTTGACTCCGCGCTAGCTAATTTTGACATGGATACCCTTACCCTGAATATTTTATTTCGCTTCCAGTTAGGTTAATAAAACAGTACATATAATGACTCACTTAGAAACACCGTGAGTCCGTGACAATCAAGAAATCTTCCCTATTGTGTTACTTTATAGACCAGTGAAAGCGCCTCGTGCATAAAAGTGTCGGTCCGCTCAAAGCGTGCAAGAGGAGTGTCGCATGCGACGGGGATGGGAAGCGGTACAACACTGAGTACGACCGCCGGCGGACGTCTTAGATCAATCACCAATAAAATGTTTAATTGGATATTTACCCTGTTCCGTATAAGGGAGTTACCGCGTGGTCCCGCGCCGGCCCGTTCCTGGTACCCTTTTCGTTGCTGTCCAGAACAATGAGCCATATACCGGTCGAGGAAAATGGCCATTAGATTGAGGAATGCAGTTCAGATTTTAATACTGAGGACAACAAGGCATAAGATGATTCAGTGACTAATAGGGAGATTGGAGGATAGTGTGTGCGCCGATGGCAACACAGATGAGAAAAACCCCGAGTTGCCGGTTTGAAATGCAGGCCGACCTGAACAGTCTTGTATGACTTATTCATATCCGATTCGAAATCGCTAAACCTGGCTCCCTTTGAAAAGAACTACCGGGTCGTTGATTCATCCAAACAGCGTCTTTTTAAGACAATGCAATCATGCATTGGAGATTCTAAATGGAAAGCTCAACGAGGCGGTAGGCTGAAGGTGCTTCCTAAGCAACTTATTCCAATGACATGATAACCTTTCAATTTATGCTGACCATAACAGTCATAGATTATTTGTGAGTAGCGACTTCTGAATTGATGTATTTCGGGCTGCAAGCTAGTCCGTCGAATGGCCTAAATGCAAATGGCTGCATTTAGTAAAACTGTATTTGTCCTATTATCACATCTGGCTAAAGTGTATCAAGGCTACCTGTTACTTTTTTACTTCACGCGTGCTTAACGTTCCTTATGATGTTCTTCGAGCTGTACTATGTACCAGGAACTTTTAGGGGCATGATTATTTGTATAGGGCTGCTGTTTTTAAGCACTTTCATACACATCAGTTTCGTATTTTAATAATATTCCACATTTGAATCGCGCATTTGAGCTTTGAAGCCAATCTTTTTCGGCACAAATCATGGTAAGAATGCTTTGTTGATAACGTATTTTTAGCGCGTGACCCTGCTTATCGTCAGCTGTGTTCGTTTTTCTCTCTCGCGTGTAGTCTGATAAAACATAAATGTTCATTGGCTTTTTATCAAAACAACATTTACTAAAACAATAATTATATTATACACACATCAATAAATGGCACAACATAACACAAAACATCGTCTCACACATGCTACGCAGCAGCGGCGACGCGCGTCTGCCGCCGCCGCGACCCCACGACGAACGAACGGTCCACTGGCCACCTGCTGCTCTAAAGCTTCGGTCAGATCCGGCTGACGACGCTCTCGACGCTCTGTCGACTATGTAAACTCTATCAACTGTGTCTTTTGTTTGAAATATCTCGACTCAATCGACTCCTAACGACTCCATCGACTCCTAACGGCTCCATCGACTCCTAACGACTGTCAACTCCTAACGACTCTACCGACTCCATGGGCTCTGCCCAACAACGGCTGGCGGCCGGGCGCTCTGTTACAATATCCAAACACCCTCTCTACCCGGCTGATTAGTATCGCTCACAAACAAAGTGTTTCTTGTGGTGGCAGGCGATATCGTGCCAGGTGATGCCGTCTCCCGGGTAGAACCTGTTCAGCACGGCCAGGCAGTTCTCGTGGCCCTCTGCGTTGTCGGGCTGCGGCTGGCGCAGCTGACCCACGCGTCCCCAGTTCTCGTGGCACACGTCCCGCGGACTGTCGATCTCGCACACGGGTGTGGTGTCCCGGTCGGCCCACATGAAGCCGCCGTTGGGACCCTGCTTGGTGGCAGACGTCCAGTAGTACGCCACCGCTGAAACAGAAATATCGCACGGTCAGAGCCCTGGCAATCAATTGATATCAATGTCAAAAACAGCAATGATGACACAAAAATATCAACGACCGTCATTCAGGAATGCATGCGTGTCAGGTTACATATAACCTAGCGCATACTCACGGAAGGGAGCGTTGTTGAGCAGCTTGCTGATCTCGGCCTCCTTCTCGAAGCTGGTGAGAGAGACCAGCCGGAGGCCGTACCGCCGGCACTCGTGGTCGGCCTCGTCCCACGTGTAGGTGCGGTGGCTGCCGCTCGCCCACGACACGTAGTACTTGGTCGAGCCTGGGGATGGGGTAGACAGGTGTTAGTGGAAGTTTTAGCAAATTCTGCCGATACTTGGCGTTGTATGATCTCGCAGGCTGGGACCAGTGGAGCGGGCCTTTAGGCGCGAAAATTTAATTGCTAGGTGATATACAACAAGATGTCAATGCAGGTTCAGTAAAATGTCTCAATCGTTCTCTACGTTTGAACTGTTTTACATTTCTGAAATTTCTGAAGTACTGGAGCGATGTAATATTTTGGGCGATGACTCCTATATTTTCACTGGTATCTAACCTCTCAAATCTCCTAAATATGGGAGGGTCTCCAAAGATTCATGATACCCACCTTGGATGACGGCGCGGACGGTCTGCCGCAGCTGTTTGCGGCTATCGAACGACTGCCGGCCGGAGGTGGTGGGCGCGAGGCGCTGACGGCCCACGAACTTGGGTCCACTGCTGCTCGCGCTGCTGCCGCTGCCCGACGGACTGGACGGGGAGGACGGCGCACTGCTCTGGAAGGAAGGTGAGCTGCCGCGGAAGCTCTGTGAGGAGGGAGCGCTGGCCTGGAAGGAGGACGCAGTGTTCCGGGGACCCTGCGTGTTGCTGTGAGAGGATGGGGCGCTGCTCTGGAGGTGAGGCGCGCTGGTCGAGAAGGTTTGTGCACTGCTCGGGAACGTTTGCGCACTGGTGCGAGTGGACGGCGCACTGCTGTGGAATGATGGCGCACTGCTGCGGAAGTTCTGTGAGCCGCTGTGCGATGACGGGGCAGTGCTGCGGAAGCCTTGAGCACCGCTGTTGAAGTTTTGCGCACCGGTGTTGAGCGTTTGCGCACCAGTCTGGAAGTTTTGAGCACCACTGTGCGTATTCTGCGCTCCACTGTGGAAGTTTTGAGCTCCACTGTGGAAGTTCTGAGCTCCACTCTGGAAGTTTCGCGCTGCACTGTGCGTATTCTGTGCTCCACTGTGGAAGTTCTGCGCTCCACTGTTGAAGTTTTGCGCGGTGGTGTGTGTCGAGGGCGAGCTGACCCGGTACACCTGGGGCTGCTGGTAGTTGGTGGCTGCCGTCACTACCCGCGGAGCACCGTAGGAGCTGCTCGGCCGCGCTGCCACGTAGTGCGTGCTGGGCCGGTGAACACTGGCGTGGTGGGAGCTGCCGTGGAACTGGGCGACGCTGGAGACCAGTCCGAGCAGCGCCAGACCCAGCACCGACCTCAGAGCAGACATCTGACGACAGAAAACAGCACATCCGTCAGCAACACTCGAGCCACGGAGCGACTTCAAATGTCAGAAACATATGGATGAAATTGACAACCATTGGAAATTAATGCAGAAGAGCAAACTTGTATGTATGTATGTATGTATGTATGTATGTATGTATGTATGTATGTATGTATGTATATGTTACAGGCAAAGTGAAAACTCGGGCATTTTGCAAAATGCCTAGGCAATTTGCAAAATGCCTGACCGGCTGGGCATTTTGCAAAATGCCCAGGCAATTTGCAAAATGCCTGACCGGCCAGGCATTTTGCAAAATGCCTAGGCAGTTTGCAAACTGCCTGGCCCACCAGGCATTTTGCAAACTGCCTGAAATTATTTTCTCAGGCAGTTTGCAAAATGCCCGACATCGAACTCACACCAGCGACGATGCGTAAGCATTATTGTAAGTGCCGCTTACAGGGGTTAATCACAAGCGATACGCACCAAGTGGGAGGACACACAGTGAGACATTCTCCGGGTAGCGCTGCCGAGTTCAGGGTCACTGAGCCCCAGGCAGCGGCCCGACCGCCGCGCCGGCTGCCGGGCGCCCGGCGCGGTTTTATCGGTAAACACGCGTTAAACATGGTAATGTTTCTAAGAGCCTTGATGACTCTGGAAATACTTTGGGTAGATCTGATCAGAAAAGAATGTTCTTTCGATGTATGGTAGTTTGATTGGCGGGCCACACGCCTACATTATCAATGCATTGTGACTGTGTAAAGATGAACATGTCCGTTGAATGTAAAACTTGTTATTTCTAAGCGTCTTTTTATTATAAAGGTGTGCACGTGGGTCGTGGATGACCAAAAACTTGCTTTTCTGGAAAATCCACATGTTCTTTCAGTCTATGGAATGTATCTCATCGCATTCCAATGCATTGTTTATAAATGCTGTTTTTCCTGAAATGTACCAAAAATGGCTGATTTCTCAAGATATAGACTATTTCTTTCCACGTGACACGTGATTAACAAAAATGCTTATTGGATACGATGTCTCTGTTCTATCGATCGAGCTGGCAACCCCGTGTCACTGCGGCCCTCTGTTGCCGTGATGTAAGTAAGCACGGGAAGCGAAGAATGTCGGGTCAATATTCGGCCGGTCGCCGCGTTTTTCCGCGCCCATGTTTTTTTCTGTGCCCTGCTCCGCGCCCCATCACAGCATTCGTACACACGCACGGCTACAACTCCGTATACGAAAAGTATAGGGAGACGTTGGCTCAATCTACACAGTCCGTTCAGTAGTGGCTCCATCTCGACGGAAGTGGCGGAAGACGTGGGTATATTCGTAAATATTGAATGTGGTTGGGGCTCAGGCACATGGGAACGACGTGGTCAACGCCTGTGGTAAACAAAAACGGTAAAATAAATCAATCACAACTCAGGCATTTTGCAAAATGCCTGACCTGCCAGGCATTTTGTAAACTGCCTAGGCAGTTTGCAAAATGCCTGGTGGGTCAGGCAGTTTGCAAATTGCCTAGGCATTTCGCAGAATGCCTGGCCGGTCAGGCATTTTGCAAATTGCCTGGGCATTTTGCAAAATGCCTAGCCGGTCAGGCATTTTGCAAATTGCCTAGGCATTTTGCAAAATGCCCGAGTTTTCACTTTGCCTGATATATATATATATATATATATATATATATATATATATATATATATATATATATATATATATATATATATATATATATATATATATATATATATATATATATATATATATATATATATATATATATATATATATATATATATATATATATGTGTTACAGGCAAAGTGAAAACTCGGGCATTTTGCAAAATGCCTAGGCAATTTGCAAAATGCCTGACCCGCCAGGCATTTTGCAAAATACCCAGGCAGTTTGCAAACTGCCTGACCCACCAGGCATTTTGCAAACTGCCTAGGCATTTTACAAAATGCCTGACCCGCCAGGCATTTTGCAAAATGCCTGGGTTTCCATATATGTATTCCACCGTTTTTGTTGACTACAGGCGTTGATCATAAACGTTCCACTGCGACTGACCCCACAACACATTTCACATGTGTTGTGGGCACATGTGACACATTCCACGGTCACGAATACAGGGTGTCACGAAATTGTTGCGGGATGTTGTACTTGTGTCCCGAAATATATTATTGCATCGTAGTTGCGTCAGTGTTCTCCAGCACCTCGCTGACAATTTATCAGCGGCCATATGGTCTGTACCCGCGGCACCTGGTGAAGCTCAAATAGGCCTCTGTAGCCCATCATGTCCCAAACGAGAATCTCCAGTGCCCAGTGGGTGCTTCATCGTCTCGACGGTGCAGCGCCTCTGAGCTGCTGTTGGCCCAGAACTGCTTGTCGAGACGGTTAGTGACTAAGAAGAGCTCTAATAGCCGTTTTCACGACGGGCTATCCGGCGAGTGCACCTAATTTGACGAAATCTGCACCTAATCTCTTTTACAGCAAATATCTTTATTTTATGAATTTATTTCAGTGTTTTAACCGATGATGCTGTCTGATAATATGACAAAGGAGGCATATACGCAATTAGTACAACCCTAGCTGATAGCTACTAAGAGACACACTGAACCTAATTTGGCCAAATATGCACCTAATCTGCACCAGATGTGAACCAAATGTGTACCAGATGGTCGTCGTGAAAACGGCTGATATCGCCTCACGGCCTCATCATTGAAAAGTCTGAGTCTCTATAGTCCTGAATGGTCGAGTTTGTTGGGTTTTGTCGAAATCCAGCTGCATCACTTATGGATGACGGTAAGTCAGGGTTGCAGCCTGAGGTTGAGCGGCTTCAGCTTCAGTGTAAAATCTTCAGATACCGGGGGATGGCTGATTTAGATGCCGAGTGCCCTGGTCGAGATGCCCTGTTGCCGGACCCGTTCAAATTACATCCATTCAGCCCTCAGGAGGGGCATGGAGGGACAAGACCGCGCCAATGGCGTATCAAATTCGTGACCCTGTATACCTACGTCTTGCGTGTCGAGGTGGAGCCAACGCTGAATGGACTTGAGCCACCGTCTCCGTACCTTTCGTATATACGGAGTTGTAGCCGTGTGTATAAAAGCTGCGATGTCCAGTATTCTGCCCTGGTGGGCAACTGTTCCGGCAGAGACAATTGATTATGTACCTAAACGTGTAACAATCAAATTTTCGTAACTTGGAAGAGTACTCTTTTCTGATCAATATCCACCCATAGTAGTTTCAAAAAGCCACCAAAAGCTCTTAGAAACAGTATAATCATTGTACCGAGCGCATGTTTACCCACGAAACCACGCCCGGTGCTCGGCACCCGACGGCCGCTGGGGCTCAGTGACCTGAACTCGGCGGCGCTACCCGGAGAACGCAGTGTCCCCTCACTTGGTGCGCATTGACAGCGATTAACTTTTGTAAGCGGCAGTTACAAATGATGTTTACCTATACATCGTCGCTAGTGCGAGTTTGATGTCAGTTATTTTGCAAAATGCCTGGGAAAATATTTCAGGCAGTTTGCAAAATGCCTGGTGGGTCAGGCAGTTTGCAAACTGCCTGGGCATTTTGCAAAATGCCTGGCCGGTCAGGCATTTTGCAAATTGCCTAGGCATTTTGCAAAATGCCCGAGTTTTCACTTTGCCTGTAACATATATATGTATGTATGTATGTATGTATGTATGTATGTATGTATGTATGTATGTATGTATGTATTGTATTACCATCATGGACAATCCACACGGGGCGTGGCGCCTACAGTCCAAACTTAAATAACTCAAAGTAATATTCGGTAACTTGACTTGATGTTATTGCTCACCACCATCTGTCGAGTGTAGGTGAAGCTGGAAGACGAACTGAAGAGGCAGCAGACAGTTGTGACTCAGACGCGCCGGGCCGGTCGAGGGCCACCTGTACCGCACGACACCGAGCGGAGGACAGCGAGTGCTGCCCGATCCGGGCGCCGACCGTCTTTTGTAGTCCGACCTCCGGCGGCGGCCAGTTTTCCTTTATCATCACCGCGCCCCGCGCTTCAGCGGTATCTGCATCGGAGCTTGCGTCACATAACTGCTTCGTAGTGTTGTTTTCTACCGCTAGCGGGATGTTTCATCCCAGAGAGATGGTGCAAGGAGAGCACTGATTACCGTTATTTCTGTTACTGGGTGCATTTCTTAGCTGGGGGGATCCATGTGATCGCAAGGCACCTCGCAGTTGCGATCAAACGTAAGTTGAATCGGAACAGGTATTGGAGGGATCCATCACGTCGTAGGCTAAGTAGATACGCAAGTTGTATCGCAAATGGTGAAGATACGAACTAACTTTACGAATCTTCTCGCCTCGGTCGATCGGAAGGCCGATCGTAGCGAAGCTTTACCTCTTTCTCAAGAGAAAAATATAAGAAATTTTCAAAATTTTCACGAAACCGAAATATATGTTAAACAAATATGGTTGATGAACACGTGTGCAAAATTTGAAGTCGATTTCTTCAAAAATGGCTGCGCTAGAGCGTTTTAAATTTACACGTTGAAAACGGTCACTTTCACGTCATTTTTGTAATTATTTTTTTTTTCAATTTTGAAATTTAAAAAGTGTTTTGGGCAGTTTTTCGCGTTAATTGCGAAAATCTGACCAAAACATGTATCGCACCATCAATGATCCGATACGCCATCAGAGGCCGCGCCGCGGACAGGTGGGCGCGGCGATATCTAGGCCGCGTGGGGGTTACACTGGTGTTCGGGAAGGGCTATGTCAACGCGAGGCAGGCCGCGGGGGAGCCGGTTGCGGCGCCGGTCCGTATTTGTCGGCGCCTAACAGTGCAGTGCAGCGGTGCGTTTATGGCGGAGGGAGGGGAATCGGTGTAGTGTCGGCAAGGCCGCACACAGGAGAGGGCACACGGGCCTCCCCCCATTCGAGTTGGGGCCCCTAATCTTTAGACCACCGAAGACCATGTAAAATGAACTGAAATAATGATTGAAAAGACCGGGAGGGCCCATCTCGTTCCCCAGCAGGCCCATACGAGTCCATAAATGCCCAGTAGCGCAGCCAGGGGTATTGTGGTGAAATTTCAATGGCCCTCAAAAGACCTCAAAGGACCCACAGATGGGGTCACCGGGTCCTCAGATGGTCTCGAAGGGCCCTCGGTTAGCGTCAAATGGCCCTCATCTGGTGTCAAAGGGCCCTCAGATGGCCAAATGAAGGGCCACAAGATGGCCTCAAAGGGCCCTCAGATGGGTTCAAAGGGCTCTCAGCCAACATTAAACCTACCTCAGAAGACCTTAAAGGGCGTCAAAGGGCCCTAAACCTGCGTCAGAGGGCCCTGAGCTCGCGTCAAACGACCCTCCGAAGGCCTTAAAGAGTCCTTAACTTGTGTCAGAGGGCCCCCAGCTGGTGTCAGTGAGCCCTCCTCAGCTGGCGCCAAAAGTCCATCTGAAGGCCTCAAACGGTCGTCAGCTGGAGTACAACGGTCCTCAGATGCCGTCACGCGGCCCTCAAAAGCCTCAAGGAGCCCTTATAAGGTCTGGTCTCAAAGGGCCCTCATTTGGCCTCAAAAGGCACTCCGCTAGCGTTAACCGGACTTCAGAAGGCCTTAAAGGGCCCTTATCTGGTGTCAGAGGGCCCCCAGCTAGTGTCAGAGGGCCCTCAGTTGGCGCAAAATGGCCATCAGAAGGCCTCAAACGGTCCGTCACTGGAGTCCAACCGCAACGGTCCTCAGGTGGCGTCAAGCGGCCCCCAAAAAGCCTCAAAGGCCGCTTAGAATGCAGCAAAGGGCCCTCATATGACCCCAAAGGGTCCTCTGCTGGCGTCAAACGGATCTCAGAAGGTCTCAAAGGGCGTCAAAGGGCCCTGAGCTCGTGTCAAATATAAAAGCGCCCTTAGCTGGTGTCAGGAGGCCCCCAGTTGGTGTCAGCGTGCCCTCAGCTGGTGTCAGAGAGCCCTCAGTTGGCATCTACTGGCCATCAGAAGGCCCCAAACGGTCCTCAGATGGCGTCCAACGGTCCTCAGCTGACGTTAAGAGGCCCTCAAAAAGGCCTCAAAGACCCCTCGGCTGCTGAAGAGGCCCTTAGCCTCAAAGGAAACTCAAGAGACGTTAAACGGCCCTAAAAAGGCTTGAAAGGGCCCTCTGCTGGTGGCAAAGGGCTCGCATATGACGTCAATAACAGCTTTGTCAAAAACGGACCTGAGAGACCTTGCCGGTCCCTGGTTATAAGGGACTCCTGTCTCTTGCAGTAACCTGAGTGGCCCACGTTTACTGAGGGGCCCCTGGTTATTGAAGGAGTCCCTGGTTACTGGAAGGGTCTCTGGTTACCAGAGGGTTCCCTGGTCACCTGGTGGGTCCCTGATCAATTGAAACCTCCCGATCATCTGAGCGCCCCCTGATTGCCTTGGTCTTGGCGTTGGCGTACAGTTTAAAGTCGTCGGCACACTGCGGCCTCCTCTTTCTCAACAAGTCCCTCTATTTCTTCTGCAGCGAGGGCGATTTCGTCAAAATACTCCTCCATCGCGAAGCCTCGTGCGCAGACGTAGTCTTCGGGGCGCTCGCTGCGCCAACTCTTGACGCCAACTGACGGGCTCCAAATGGAACAGATGGACTCCGAAACGAACGTGGGAATGCCGACACATGGTCCCTCCAAATTTACAGAGGAGGAGATGTCCCTGACAGCTCATTTGCAATAGGGGTCACTTTTACACTATAGACGTATGGGGAATTCTACCTTATCGACATGGTACTACGAGGTCAGCTGATCTGCTTGGCATTTAAATCGTAGTAAAACTGGCATTTAAACGCTGCGAAACAACTTAAGTACAACGTAGCTCCGATGGGCCGCTCTTTCTTTTTCATCCCTCCGATTTTCTTCCGATCAAGAGAAGTTTCGTACCGAGAGAAGTTTCGCAGCCACGTCCGATATAACTTACGATAGCACGGATCCCCCAGTTAGTTCTTACCACATGTGTTCGCATAGACGGTAAAGATGTTTTAGTGTTTCCTCTCTGTCGCTACTGTGTCCCGTGCTGCGACCCATTCCAGTTTGGCTGTTGTTGGCCGTACTCACCCATTTTTCGGTTGCGCTCCTCATCCGCCACAACCGTGGGTGAGACGACGTCGGACGAGAGAGGGAGAGAAGTAATAAAAAAAACGAAAAAGAGACGGAGGAGACAATGTTGAGGACATTGGCGCCGTTGGGGATGGGGGGTGGGAGACGCGCCACTCGCGGCCCGCCTCTGTTGTCACCGTCGTCCCCTCTCACTGACTGACGTCTGTCCTCTCGTCTCCTCCCTCGCCCTCCCCGCCCTCGCCCCTCCCCACGGACTGCCGCTCCCCAACCCACCTCCGACCCAGCTGGTCTTCACACTCCAGAGGGGCCACTAAACTTTATTAGGGGACCCTAATACCGATTAGTGTTTCCTCTCTGTCGCTACTGTGTCCCGTGCTGCGACCCATTCCAGTTTGGCTGTTGTTGGCCGTACTCACCCATTTTTCGGTTGCGCTCCTCATCCGCCACCAAAAGCCCCAACTGGAACCGACAGGTAATGGTAGGAGATTGGCACACTCAGAGTCTCCTCGTTAAGCTACCAGAAGGACTGGTTCTCGAGAGCAGAAAAAGTGCTATTTGAATGCCCGGTGGCCCATCACACAAGGCGCAGTGCTCACCCAACGAATGTCATCCTCCGCAACACTAGGGCAGTGTGAAACGTTGCCCTTCCAACACCAGGGCAGTGTGAAGGGATTAGTTAAGAACGTAAAACTCGGCGGGAGCCCAGCCAACATAGTGCCGCATCTTATATGTATTTATCCACTGCTGGACGCGATTATTGGAGTGATCTTTGCTCACGCGGTGGATGACCGGGCCAGTCCAGATTACTTCTAAGGCCAATGCAATACTGACCAATAGGCAATAATCGCATCGAGCGCCGACTGAGCAAAGCTGAGAGGCGATCCCTCTTCGAGCTATTTTCCCGCGAGCCTTGTACGACCTAAGCAGCAACGAGATAGCAAAATAGTAATTGTGAGGTAGCCTGTGCTTCAGTGGGGCCTTAGCCAACTTTGTTGTAGTCGGAGAACAAGTGACCATCCCACCCTGTAGGGCAAATGTAAACACGGGATGCAACCTTGATCCTAAGTTTGCATCCCAACCTGATCCCAAGTTTTGAAGATTGGCGTTTTGTTTTTGGCGTCTCTACTCGTTGTTGGCGTTGGCGTCGCTACTCGTTGCAGTTTCCCCGCCCCTATACTTATTCATATATGAATAAGCAATACAATCTATAATCTCCACATAATATGTGGAGAGAGGCTGGCCAAATTGAGCCCCCGGGCTACACCAGGCTTTTGTTCAAGCGATAATCTGCCAACGGCTGCTCGATTCGATTTCTTGTTTTCTCCGTATCTTTCATGTAAAATTCTTACTTGAGACAATTAACCCTCGCCGGACCTATTGGTTTTCTACATACGCGCCGGCCGAGGGGGGGGGGGGGGTGCGACCCCCCCTCGCCGTTTCGCCCCTGGTGGAGCTAGCGCGTCGCGGAAAAAACGAGCGTGTGCGCCGTTACGATACGCAGAGATTGGTACCCGATTTTAAGGTCCTAGGTCAACCGGTGACCTCTGAGGTCAGGTCAAGTGACCCAAGGTACGGTTCAGTTTTTGGTGAATAACTTCGCCAAAAACGGCCGCAGAGCGCCGATTTTGGCAGCATCGTGTTCGTCTCGCTCAGGCGCGTCGAATGATATACTTTCTGTCCGGGTCAGGTCAACTTGGGGTGTTGACCTCAGGTCAAGGTCAGGTCAGCACCCCCAGGTCACGAAGTTGGTCGAAAGAGGTCATGTCGCATACCATTCGATTCGGCAGGTCTTCCTGAGTTCATTGGTGGATTTTCCGACTCGCTAGCTCAATTTGATCAAGAGTTATTGACGAAAAACTAATATGACCTTGATGACGTCATAAATGACGTCACGCAAGGTCAACGTTGCAAAAGTGACGCATCTAACCTTGCAAGGAGTGCATAAAATCACGATTCTGTGTGCTTGAGATAGTTGGAGATCGTTCCCGGCGCCAGAATAGCAGTTTTCATTTTTTCCCCATTGACTTATAATGGTGAGGTCACGAAAATGACCTGACCTCATATGACCTTAAGGAAAAATCCGAGATATACAAGTTGTGGGACTCATAATGGATACTAGATCCTGCAAGTTTCATTTCCCTGTGACATCTCCTCTGGCAGTGAGGGCGTTGCGAAGTTGCGACATCTGAAGACCGTGCAGAGGTTCACTTATGACGTCATAGGTCAGTGACCTGACCTGACCCAAAAATGCGGTTGGTGTCAAAAGATCCGGCTTGGATCAAAGGTCAGGTATGCCAGTTTCAGCTCTCTATCGCCAGCGTGTTCGGAGCTATCGCGAAAAAAACCCTATGGGGGGGGGGGCGGCACCCGCCCCCCCCCTCGGCCGGCGAGGGTTAAATTCACATAAGCAAACGGTCGACTGATCTTTTAGCTTTTGGGTGTAAAACATTGCTTTATCATGCTGTCATGTCTTCTTACGATGTCAGTTGGTAGGTAGGTACACTCCTTTCGAAACCAATTGACAGACCTGGCTGAGACGTTTTATTTTCTTCAGTATTGTACACAAATACAATAACATAACCTGGAAACAGGTATGCTGTGGCCGAAACATCACAATCCCCGTCCGTAACCGTCTTCCTCCTGCGTCAGCTATATAGATTGACAAGCACAAAACAACAATAAACATCCGTGTAATCTGATGACACTAATTGAAAACAACATTCAAGAAGCGATGTCCATTCGCGTAATTTATGTCGGGTAATGCTGCGCCTTGTTTTCTTTTCTGGACATTCCGTGTCAATTCATCGGAAAGGATTATTCCCTGCGATTCCGTATCTTTTCAGCGTGCTGTCATGAAGTCATTTTGTTAGCATCCAAATGGCAAGCATACTGTTGTCGTTCGTAAGCAAGCTTATCGTGACGGCTTTGTTCGTGAGGTAATTGCTTGGCTTAGAGTGCACAAAAGTAGTGTCTAAATTAGATGTTCCAGACCATTACATATAAAAGTGTGCTTAAAATACACTTCCCCAGAGTGATTGCTAGGATTTGTTGACTACCTATGCTTATGCATGTAGCGGATTATGGTTGTTACAGCAAAAGTGGACTAAATGTCACGATTTTTTTCATTTTTGATGCTGGTGAATCCTCCTATTTTACCTAACTATATTTATACTTCGGCGTAGAGGAGAACAATGAACGTTCATATTTGCTATACCGAAGTATAAACTTGTTATATAAACAAGTTTATATAAACTTGTTATATAAACTTTATGCGTATAAACTTGTTCTTTTTATCATACTATAAATAAACTTTGCAATGAAAACATAAGGGATGCATCGTGAAATGATTTAGAGTCTAAATGGCTGCATTCTGAAATGAAGGCATACTAATTACTCGTAAGTCATAAGCTCTAAACTGTGCACAAAATGTGTGTGATGAAGACCATTGGGTGTTGTTGGATGCAGTGGCGCAGCCAGGATTTCGTTTCGGGGGGGTCATCGCTTCCAAAGCGGGCCCCCTAGTGTGCGGGCCCCCACCCATTTTTCAGAATCTCTCCATATTTCATACGCATTCTGCTGGGCGGGCCCCCTTTACCTGCACGATAACCCTGAGCGAGTTTGAATCAGAAAATTTGCATAGAACAGTAGCTCGGTAATCACCCGGTCTTCACTTTTTACGCAAATTGACCACGACAGAAATATGTTACTATGACGTATGACTTCGTATCTTTCGAGTCCGATATGAGCCCCAATTCCGCAATATGCATAGCATATTATATGCAATCGGAACTGTTGCCTGCTTCTGTCGCACAAGATTTAAAAGTAGCCCCATGTGCCTGTCCTAAGTCATCTATTGGCTGCTGTAGTAGATTGTGCTTTTATTCTTCTTCATTACGTGAATTCGCTCGTAAGAAGTTTTAACCCTCGCCGGCACAGGGGGGAGGGGTTGATGCAACCCCCTAAGGTTTTTTTCGCGAAGAACTCGCGTAAAAAAGCGGCTGATCGCGACGTAACTTCCATAGTGCGCTGAAATTCGCGCAACTTATAGAACAAGGATGGGTAACGTGCCTGTGAAGAGTCACAGCTCGATCGGGCCGGTGGTGAGCACATGGCGCGTGCTCAAAAAGTGCAAATTCGCGTCATAGACTTTACATGCATAAATTGGCTTGCAAAAATGGGCGACAATGGCTCAACTTGCCCGACACGGGTCCGGTCCCCGTGCAGTATCTCGGTAACCGTGGGTCCGATCGGCACGAGGAACACAGTATCGTGCATGAGAATCGAACGGGCTATCGAATGGTGTGCGGTGCAGGGATGGCACGCGCCACGTGCACCCGTGAGGGCACTTATGCTTGAAAAATTGACGTTTTGGACGGATTCTGGACTTAATGCTATTTTTGGGTGACTGTCAGACGGAGCGGGTTCAAACAACGCTTGTTGGCAAGAGAAATGTACCTACCGCCTCTCATGGGAAAATTGTGAAAAGCTAATTGATCAAAAACAAGGTGGAACAAATTGCTGGAGAAAATAGCATTTGCTTATGACTTACTTAATTACAAGGGTTTTGCTACATAACCTGGTATGTTTGACAATTGAAATGGGCATAGATTGGAAGAGCATTCAATTGTGACCAAGGTCCAATCATCGCTTTTGCATGACGAGCAACAATATTCTTAAGAATATAAATGTTTCAAACCTCTACATAGTAATTCATCGATGGCTTTCACTCTTCAATAACCTACGCCAACCTATGTCATGAAATACACTTGGCATGTTCTATAGTAGAACGCATGGTTATTATCAGACGGGTGCGTATTATTTAGGCCAGGGTTCATAATGTCCCGGGCAAAATGTGTCCAGTGCTCGAATTGGCCAGTGCCTTGAATTGGCCAGTGTTCACATTGTCCAGGGATTACATGGTCCAAAAGTGGCCAACTGGCTGCAGATAGGGTAAATTCAAAGAGGCCAGGGTTCATAATGTCCAGGGCACGATGTGTCCAGTGTTCAAAATGGCCGGGGTTCATAATGTCCAGGGCACGATGTGTCCAGTGTTCGAAATGGCCAGGGTTCATAATGTCCAGGGCACGATGTGTCCAGTGTTCAAAATGGCCAGTGCCTTGAATGGGCCAGAGTTCATAGTGTCCAGGGATTACATAGTCAACCCAACCCAACCAAACCTAACCTAACCTAACCTAACCTAACCTAACCTAACCTAACCTAACCTAACCTAACCTAACCTAACCTAACCTAACCTAACCTAACCTAACCTAACCTAACCTAACCTAACCTAACCTAACCTAACCTAAGGTAATGATGTTTGCCTACCAGGGATAAGGAAATAGTTTCTCGCATGAATAGATTGCAAGCAATAGTAAATCAAATATTTTTAGGTTAAGTGGTTATGCATCAGGCTTCAGGCCTTCGGCCTGAAGCCAGATACATAACCACTTAACCTAAAAATATTTGATTTACTATTGCCTGTAATCTCTCCTAAGGCATTGCCTTCGGCACTGCACTGCTTTGCATTGAGCTGATTCCGTGTTTTTTACATAATGACGTCACTTTCAGTGACTATGTAATCCCTGGACATTATGAACTCTGGCCCATTCAAGGCACTGGCCATTTTGAACACTGGACACATCGTGCCCTGGACATTATGAACCCTGGCCATTTCGAATACTGGACACATCGTGCCCTGGACATTATGAACCCTGGCCATTTTGAACACTGGACACATGGTGCCCTGGACATTATGAACCCTGGCCTCTTTGAATATACCCTATCTGCAGCCAGTTGGCCACATTTGGACCATGCAATCCCTGGACATTATGAACTCTGGCCCATTCAAGGCACTAGCCATTTTGACACTGGGCATAGCGTACCCTGGACATTATGAACCCTGGCCAGAATGAATGCTCCCCTTATCAGACACGAGCACCTCGATGCGATGGATATTTTTTCCCAAAACCAAAATGCTTAGCCGTCAAAAGGCAATCGAACGTAATGGATACATAACCCACAGACACAAGACCAACCAAACGCCCACCGATCGAAAATACCCCTTATTCGCGTTGCGAAGGAAGCGGGTCACCCTAGCGGGCCCCATTCACCCGGGGGCTCGGGCCCTATCCACATGGGGGACCAAGCCCTATCCATACGGGGGCCCGGGCCACGTTCACCTGGGCTCCGGGCCTCGTCCACCCGGGGCTCCGGGGCCCGCCCACCAGGGGGCCCGGGCCCCGTCCACCCGGGGCCTGGGGTCCGTACTCCCGGGGGCCCGGACCCATCCATCGGGGGGCCCTGGCCCCATCTACCCGGGGGGGGCCGTGCCCCATCCACCTAAGGGGCCCGGGCCCGTTCTCCCGGGGCCCGGGCCCCATCCACCCGGGGGCCTGTGCCCTATCCACCCAGGGGCCCGTGCCCTATCCACCCAGGGGGCCCGGGCCCGTTCTCCCGGGGCCCGGTCCCCATCCAACCGGGGGTCCGGCCCCGTCCACCCGGGGCTCAGGGCCGTTCTCCCGGGGGCCCGGGCCCCATCCAGCCGGGGGCCCGGGCCCCCTCCACCCAGGGGGCCCGGGCCCGTTCTCCCGGAGCCTCGGGCCCCATCCACCCGAGGGGCCTGGACCCGTTCTCGCGGGACCCGGGGGTCCGGGCCCCGTCCACCCGGGGCCCGTTCTCCCGGTGGCTCGGATCCATCCACCGGGGCCCCATCCGCCGGGGGGCCCGGGCCCTATCCACCCGGGGGCCCGGACCCATCTACAGGGGGCCCGGGTCCCATCCACCCAGGGGGCCGGGCCCGTTCTCCTGGGGGCCCGGGCCCTGTCCACCTGGGGCCCCAGGCCGACCCCTCACCCGAGGTGTCGCAGTGGGCATTTCTCGAAGCGGGCTCGTCCGATTAGATTAGGACCTCTCTCTCTCTCCTCTCTCTCTCTCTCTCTCTCTCTCTCTCTCTCTCTCTCTCTCTCTCTCTCTCTCTCTCTCTCTCTCTCTCTCTCTCTCTCTCTCTCTCTCTCTCTCTCTCTCTCTCTCTCACTCACTCTCTCTCTCGAGCGGGCCCCTGACAGAAATTTCGGGGGGTCAGCTGACCCTCTGACCCCCCCCTGGCTGCGCCACTGGTTGGATGAATAGCAAATCGCTGAACGACAAAAAGGAAACAGGTAAGATCACCGGCGGAACACGGCGATGACTCGACACGTATGGTGATCTCACCTCACCGTTCTGCCCGGATTTACCCACATTGATACCGCCGAGCCATTCTGTTACAGCATGCACAGATAAATCATACAATGAACAGAATTATCCGATAGCTGGCATGCACTTAAAGTCCATCTCTACCCTGTATGATAAGTTTTGCATGAAAGGAAATAAAACTTCAAGTTACAAGATACCATGAAATGGCGGCAAAGAGATAAGGTTAAGGTTCCTGTTGTATAGTGTGTCGAGCTCTCAATCTGGATGAATCTCTATCAAATCTGTCATCGGTCCTAATTGTTCGTTCCTAACACGAACAATTAACCCTCGCATGTGTGCGGCGTTTGCCAGCTTCTAATGTGTAGGGGGGGGGGGTCGGTTGGACCCCCCCTTGCCGTTTGGCCCCTGATCGAGCTAGAGCTTCGCGGAAAAAACGAGCGTGTTGCCCGTGACGAGAGGAAGCCGATGATACCCAATTTTAAGGTCCTAGGTCATTGGTTGACCTTCCAGGTCAGGTCAATGAACCAAAGTCGGGAAAATCGGGACCTGTTAGAAAGTCGTAAAGTGTGGCTGCTAAGGGGTTTTTCGGGGTGCTGGTCACGAATATCGTGTTAGTTTTGATCACAGATGATGTCTTGAAGCATTTAGACCAGGTCGGGTCAGGTCAGGTCAGGTCAACCAGTAGGCGTCGTGACGGGTATTCGTAGTACTTGTCAGCCGCCTCTGACAGCTTCGTAACATGTTACGAAGTCACCAAAACTACTTCGTAAATGTTCAAATGGTTGCTAAATTCGAATTCAGCTCCAAAAACTAGCCTAGAAACATGTAAAACTCGAAAAAGTGAACCGAGGTCACCCGAGGTCACCAAAGGTCAATGACCTGACCTGACCTTCAGGTGACCTTGACACACACGGGAGTAACATCAAATCACATGTTTGAACGTTTGAAACCACGAAAAGCTTGCAAACACGCGGCTAGTGCGAGCCGACATACGCGAAATCGCGATTCCGGCCAAACATGGTCTCGGAAAAGAGGTCACAGGTCAAAGGTCATTTGGGTCAGGGTCATGAAATTTTCAGGGTAGGTGTAAAATTGATCAATGCGAGGGTACTGAAATTTTCGTTGCGATCGGCCGCTTTTTACTCGAGTTATTCGCGAAAAACCATGGGGGGTCCATCCGACCCCCCTACACATGCGAGGGTTAACCCGCGCGGGGCTGGGGGGGGGGTAAATTTTACCCCCCTCGCGAATTTTTGCGATATCTCAAAAACGGCGGCGCGCAGCGCCGCCAAACTTTCAGTACCTTTTCTTACATCAATTTGACACGATCACTGAAAATTTGAGCGAAATCCGTCGGAAAATTTTTGAGAAATTGACGTTTTAGTGACGTCATGTTCGCCATTTTCGCCTCAAAAACGGCAAAAGTTCAAACGCCGCTAACATCTTCATTTTTAAAGGAATCAAGACCTAACAAAAAAGGTTATACGTAATTTTACTTTGTCTATCAAATGGCTATCTCGGTTTTTTGAAAATTTTGGATTTTGGCCTAAATTTTTTTCAAAAAACTAACTTTTTTGGGAAAATCATTATAAAATCCAAAATTTTGAGTCTATCGAAAAAACCGGAATATATGTCAGAGAAGTGGTCTATGTGCACCTACATACCAAATTTTAGAAGAATCGGTTCAAAAATGTGGGAGTTATTCAAAATTTTATGACGTCACGACACACAAAATTTTTGAAAAATGATTTTTTTGGAAGTTCTAGACCTCGTACGGAAACAAAAATAGCACCATTCGATTCGCCGTGAAAAACTGCATCAGATAGACACCTTTTTAGGCCTTAAAAACCAACTTCAAAATTTGACCTCACTTGACCTGACCTTGACCTGACCTCGACCTGAAATTCATCCAGAGGTGGTCCATATCACTTATTGAGTGTGCCTATTGAATTCTATGAGTAAAATGACCCATAAAACATGTGTCGCACATGCCCTTTTCTATATTTTGTTTTTTGGTGACCTGACCTGACCTGACCTGACCTTGACCTTCACCTCTGAATGATATTGTATGCAACGAATATTGTCTTGGTAGCCTAAGAACACGTTTTGGGCGATCAGTCTCAGTCCATGACTCCATTCTTCGGCAACTACGGTGCAAGGCCGATACTGTAGAAACTTGCAATTTGTACCCTTGACCTGACCTTGACCTTGACCTCAAACTTTAAGTTAAGTACATGTTTTTAGTAGTTCGTGATGAGAGCTTTCGATTGGCGTTTGAATTTTCCAAATCGGACCATTAGTTCGGGAGATAACAGGGGGGGTAAAATTTACCCCCCCCCCCCAGCCCCGCGCGTTCGGCTGGAGACCCCAGCCCCGCGCGGGTTAAAGCTCACCATATAGCTAACAATAGATTTGTCTCAATGTTTGTCCCGAAACTTTCTCTTATTGTATTGACAGTAACTAGTAAGTGCAGTTGTCTCTTATAAGATCGGGAATTCACTTAACGGAAACATTTTATTCATGTAGGCATCTTATACAGGGTGAGCCATAAAAATTTGCCCATCGAAAATTTCACTGTATTTCCAAACGGGTTGGCGTAGGTATGCCATCTTTTGCATATATGTCGCAAAATTTGTCTCCAATCCTGACAGTGTAGCTCATTTTGTATATGCTCGTCCACTGTCTCTGCTGCGCTCCTGAAATGCGAGGTCGTCTTAACGCACATCCGCCGCTCCTGAAACTAAGGAATCACCACTGGGTGTTGGCTGCTGAACACTCCTTGGTCTAAAGAATGCTGGGCACAATTTATCCCCGACTTCAGCCCCACCGGCTTCGCAAACTGAAATTTCCTGAAAACCCTGCTCTACCTAGTCCCTGAAACATCGCAAATGACATACGGCGCAGCATTGTTATAGCATGGATGATCGAGGAAAATAATTGAAACGACGGCGCGGCGGCCGCGTGCCATAGTGCTCTCGCGTCTCGGGCGCGTAACATAAGAAGAATGCGAGCATACAGAAAACAGACTACATTTATTAGTTAGGAGATGAAGCTGTTATATGAATGTAAAAGATGTCATAGCTATGTCAGCGCGCCTTGAAACAAAGTGAAATTTTCGATAGGTAAATATTTATGGCTCACTCTGTAACATGTGCTTAATTTCAATAGATGGTACGTCATGGCAGCTGTTACCAATGTACGCAAACAAACTCATTTTCTGTGAACAATTACATGGTATAATATTAAACGTGCCTATAGAAAATCATTTTTTCTATCGTGCCATCGAGGCAAATGTAGTTATCTGACTTAACCCGCGCCCCACTGGGGGGGGGGGCTATTTAGAGCCCCCCCTCCAGTTTTTCTGCAATAACTTCCAAACCGCTTGACGGATCAACGCCAAACTTTCAGTACCTTCGGCTGCATCAATTTGACACCTTGTGTCAAAATTTGAACTTCGTAGCTACCATAGGTCGGCCGGAAATGACGTCAGAGTGACGTCATGTTCGTCCGATTTCGACGCAAAACATTGAACCACGGCAATCGCTCCCAAGAGCTCAGTTTTTAAGCTAGATCCAATTTCTTTGCATGAAAGGACTCAGAATTGACCGCGCTATCAAACTGCTATCTCGGATTTTCAAATTTTTGAAAATTTCGAAAATTTTATATAATAATACTCAAAATTTATATTTTTATATTTTTTTTTCAAAAAGTTTTTGGCTTTTCGAAAAAAACCGGAATATGTGTGACAGAACGCATTATTATGACTAACTCTAGCAAGTTTTAGCTAAATATCTTCAAAAATGGCCAAGTTATACGCATTATTGCAAAAAATTCACAATTATCAATTTTTCAAATCAATTTTTCAGTACGTATTTGACATCGTACACCAATATAAATGGCACCATCGTGTTCCTGAGCTCAAACTGCATCCAATAGACACCTTTTTTGTTGAAAAATTTTAACTTCAAAATATGACCTTTTTTGACCTGAAAGTGACCTGACCTAAGCTAAATTCGACTCAAAATGACCTCGAATGACACAGACGACATCAAATTCGAAATCTATGGCCTAAATGGACCATAAAATATGTGTCACGTGACCGACGCATGATATAATATTTTCGTGACCTGTGATGACCTGACCCTGACCTGAAAATCAAGGTACAAGTTTGGTACCCTCAAGGTATCTAGAGCATCTGTCCACGAGTGTGGAAACCAAAAATGGGCCTGATCTGACTTGTAAGACGGCGGCCAGAGCCCAAAATGTGAACAAGCCAAAGTGCTGATAATTTTTACTTTGACCTGACCTGTGACGTCATCGGTGACCTCGAGGTCAATGAAATTAGGTTTCGCTCGACAGTTTTTCCGGGGCTATCAGACGCCGTTTGAATTTTGACGATCGGCCCAGTAGTTTCGGAGTTAGGAGGGGGGGCTATGAATAGCCCCCCCCCCAGTAGGGCGTGTTATACACAGACCCCAGTGGGGCGCGGGTTAAATTAATCGAAGTTATCTAATGACGTTTCGTGGCAAAATTTCAAGCGTTGTACGCCGTTTGACGTTACGCTAGTTATAGGGCTACCCCACCTAAGAGGCGTGAGGTGAACATACGTCGTTCTCAGAAGTGCGTGGCTTGGAAAGCCAAAGTCCCAGAATGACGTGATGATACGCTGTCCTACGTACTCTTTGTCCCACATCCTTAGTAAACAAAGACAGGAAAACAGCAGAAGATAAATATTCGTCCCTCACCCACTCTTCAGTTCATGGTTAACACATTACACAACAGCCAGAGGGATTCGCAAGAAATGTCAGGGCAAACATTCATCCGTCGCTTTGTGCGTCATGTTTAGCATACAAAATGCTTTGGAATTACCTGAACAGTTAAATGTTTTATTGGGTTGCCGGATCTGTAGGAGTAAGTTCCTTTCAATTTCAGAGAAAGCCATATACGATATGATTCATGCAAAATAACGTTCTCGCTGTGTTTCGAAAGTGCGGCGATTTTTAAGGAATGTTTTGATGTCTTGTAATTCTTTTATATACATAGCCGAGGAAAATACACCCCATGCTATACCTGTCACCCGAATAAGGGGATTTAGCGACCAATCATTATTGGGCATAAATGATCACAATTTTTTTTTTTGAAATTTTTTTTTTCTAAGATAGTCCGTTACCCATGATCAGGTAACCAGGAGTGCCCCCTCCCACAGTCCCGGCGACGCACAGAGACCTTACTTTAACACCAGGTAACATAATAAATTGATCAAGTCGCGGCACTCCCTGCTAAGAAGTGGAAAATATAAATAAAATATAACGCATGCAATGCTACTAAAAAATGTTAGTAAGTACGCCAAAAAGGAGGAAAGTAGTCATTGCCAAGTGAAGCAAAAATGACTGCCCACTATACCAACACAAGCAACTATCATTTATACCAGTGTTAGTAATTAACGCAATACGCATTCATACTCAATGTGGGGAAAAGCATGCCTGGTCATGTTCTTGCAAGGTTATTTTTATTGCCGAAACCCTTGGCTCCGTCCGACTAAGCTAGGCTTGTTGCCAGACAGAACCTCAGGAAACAGCACGGACTAGAGTATTTTAAGAATTAGTACAATAAGTTGTATAGATGTCAATGTAGGTAATGCATGTAACCTACATTCAATTTGCATATTTACCATAAGGCAAATATGCAAATTGAAATAGACAATGATTGAGAAGGGTGGCACACAAGGATTTATTGTAGTTGGTATTTAAAATAGGTATATACGAATCGTTAAGTTGTGTACATGCATGACATGCACATACGTACACACATGCATATGCATATGTATCATGTACGCGAAACATACATATATACATACACACACTACACATATGCATCCCACAAACCAAAGTGGGTAATATGTACAGTAGGTCTATTAAAAAAGTCCCCAGCACCAGTGGGCGCTGCCTTCGCTGAGCCGAACCCCCGTCTGCCTGTCCCATATCGCGCCGGGCTCAGGTCAGGTAGGGTCAGCGGGACCGCTCGGTCCGGCCCGCGGGCGGTGGACGGGCGGCCGGTAACGCTTTCCACCAGCCAGCTGTTGAATCCAACAAACGGGACGGCCTGACCGCTCAGCGCAGCGAAACCGGTGTTAAAGAATGGCAGTAGATGTTCATGGCAACAATGATTATATAAGATAGTCATTGTTAGCCCGTGCCCCACAGGAATGCCTAGACTCTCACGCCCTGTTAGAGGAGAAATGGGGATTCAGCATCATTCTTATAACTCAGCTTTGGGCATTCGAAGTAGCGTCAAAAGTAGCAAAAAGAAGAAGAAGAAAAAATACTTCAGCCAATTTTGGATCGGGTCATAACCAGAGGTCATGTCACTAGAGGTCATCGATGGTAAAATTTTGCTTACACAGGGTCCGTTGCGCGCAATGGTGCATTGGGTTTCCAATTTCCATGGAAACATCAACAGACTCGGAAGCTCGCAACAGGGGCGCGGGAACTACTTTCCGACTGGGAGCACACCATAATAGAGATCAACCTGGGGTCCCCTCAAACCTGGTTTTCTCACCGGTTTTAGGCCACTTATTTTTAATCCCTCGGCTTTTTCAACAAAAAAGAAAACATTTGCAAAAAAGTGGTATTCCGTCTCAAAGCTGTGGGGGCACCGCCCCCACGGCCCCAGAGTTGGGGGGAGGGGGGCAAGCTGCCCCCACTGCCCCCCCCCGGCTCCCGCGCCTATGGTTCGCAACGCTAGCGTGGAGCCGAATTCATATCAACCGCCGCAACAATACAGCAGCGCAGCGCAGCGTGCTGCAGCGCGGGGCCGTGAAACACCGCCCAGGGCTATCCATGTGTCAGGGCAATCCAACCCACGTGATGGGCTCGGCCCCAGCTGAGCATGAGGTCCAGGACTCCCGCCCAGGCCCCATATCTCCCTCTAATTCCTATCATCCTTCCCACTCTGAAATCGACCGAAAGAGCCTAACCTAACACAGCAATCAGCTCGTTTACCGCTATGTCTGAAATCTGAATAATATTGTCAGATTTAATTAGGGTTAACGGCTAAGCATGGAAATAACAACAACTGCCACCATCGGTATTATGAGAAAAAGCAATTGCTTTTCCACAAACACTTAAAAGTTTTTAGCTTAAAACTTGCATGAAATTAATTTTACCAGCCTCGTGTTTCTCTTATCAAAATGCTTCGAATGAATCAAAAGTTGATCTTTAAAGATCATTTGAAAAATTTGGCCTATGTTCAAAGACATGATCTGACCAGAAATGGTCATAATGCATAGCAGGATATTAGATCCGTATCGTGGAACTTTACAAACACTTCAAATGATTTCATAAGTCAAGCACGTCTCTCTAAAAAGTTAATTGTTTTCAAAACGGGCTTCGCTGAGGAAAACTAAATATTATATAATATTATATAATATTATATAATATTTAGTTTTCCTCAGCGAAGCCCGTTTTGAAAAAAAAAAAACAATTAACCTTTTAGAGATTTATTAACCTGAGGAAAAGAATAATGACGCTTCGGCAACATTAACCATGTCTATCAAAAATAATTATTACATGGCTCATATGTAAGCTGGGTGTGTGAACATGCTTGCGAGTATGTGGAACGCAACTGATAATGTTCTGTTGGCCACAATTTCTATATTTAATTTATCCTCCCGAATTTCAAATTTTTGTTAATGACACCTTGACGGTGTCGAGGAAAAAACGCTTAGGAGATTTAACAGCCTGAGATACATTCAGTATAAGGAAGGTTCAAGGGTGCTAGATTCCTTCCGTCCTCGCTATCCTCAGGAAAAACCAATCCGCATCGCCCCTAGTCTTCATGCTTCCCTCTCTGGACTGGAGGTCACCCCACCAGCCAACCTGTAGTTGATGTCGGATCCATTCCAGGACACATAATCCTCTTCGGGTGACCGTTTGGGAGACGGCTGGACCGTCCCGACAGGGCAATCGTCCCACGGGAACAGTCTCGCTTCCGCAGATCACTGTCGCTGGCTCGCACAACCCAATTACTACACCACAGCATAGTTATGTCATAGCTCTGCAAGGGCCTTTTCAGACCGAAAAAGATAGCCCCCAACAAAACAAACAATTTTCTCATTTAGTATTGTATCTCATCAAGCACCACATGTTTTCAGAGTGTTTATTATGCGTTCCGTCCAAAAAAGTGCAGTTCAATTTTCTCCCATTGACTTGAGGTTAAGCGATCTCAAAATTGACCCGGCCTTTCTGTCAACAATGTCAAACTTGCAAAGTAAACGTTTCAAATGCATATAGTGTTGCCCATTGAAATCACTGAAAGTTCTAAAGCGATCGGTTAGTCGGTGTATTTAGATATGATGAGCACAGGAACTTTCCTTGAGGTAAGGTCACTTGACGTAACCTGATGTTATGACCTTGAATTGAAAGACCTGGGCGGGAAAAAATGGGTCATTTGAAATCTTAAAATGCTTGATTTTAACAATAATTGCAAACACTATCCCGGCCAAATAGTGAGTGAGAAGGGAGCGATTCCCCGACCCCATGTTTAGCTCCTATAATTGAGCTAGCTGCTAGAGCCTCGCGGTAAAAAACGAGCGCTTGCGTCGTTACGTGACGCAGCGACTGGCACCCCATTTTAAAATATCAGTGACCTCTTGGGCAGGTCAAGGGCCCCAATGCCTTTGATCGGTTCCTGGTAAATAACTAAGCGCATTATCGTCATTTCGATACAATCGTGTTTTCTGTTCTCAGACGCGTCGATTTATATGCTTTTTTGTTTAG
The DNA here is from genome assembly GCF_019059575.1 of Amphibalanus amphitrite. NCBI lineage: Eukaryota > Metazoa > Arthropoda > Thecostraca > Balanomorpha > Balanidae > Amphibalanus > Amphibalanus amphitrite. The sequence continues at coordinate 45,193 of NW_024882215.1, read as the reverse complement.
GTGAAGCAATTTAGGATGCTTACCTCAGGTCAATGTCATGTTAGGGCAACGCAGGTCACGAAGCTGTTGAAAGGAGGACATGTTGCATAACATTTGATTCGGCAAGTCTTGCAGAGTCCATTGATGGCCGTCCCGACTGGCTAGCTCATTTTGATCGGGAGTTATTGACGAAGCACTCCTATGACCCTAGTGACGTCATAAATGACGTCACGCAAGGTGAACAATACAAAAGTGAAGCATTAGACCTTGCCAAGAGTGTATGAAGTCACGATTTCATGTGCTTGAGGCATAGATTCAGATCATTTCCGACGCCAAATTAACAGTTTCCATAATTCCCCATTATGCTTATACGACACTAAGTGCATTGCGGATTGCATCATTTTATAACCGACAACCGTGCAGAGGTTTACCTAAGACGTCATAGTTAAGTGACCTGACCTGAAAACGTGGTTGATGTCAAGTGATCCGGCTTCAATGAAATGTAAGGCATGTGAAATGTCAGCCTACTATCATCAGTGTGCTTTGAGCTACCGCAAAAAAATGCATGGTGGCGGCATCCACATCTTCTTCTCGGCCGGCGAGGGTTAAACCTCGCTTCGAATTATTGCAGATAATGATGTGACCGAAAACAAAGCATTATTCTGTGTCTAGAACGGCCGCTGACTTGTTGGACAAGATCCCCAATCTTAATTCGCTAGATGGGAATAAAACACTCGGCATGTGATACATATAGTTATACCCCTCGATTTGCCCTCGCGCTTAGTCTATTCTAATCATCACTGTCGCTTTTTTATCCGAGATGATGTCGCCGCTAAACGGGTTGTTTTGTTTGCTTGCTTGCGCTGAATGGCCATTACAGATTATTGAAGGATTATGCTAAAATAGGAATGGGGCAAGGGAGGATATGCACTACAGGGTGCAGGTGTTTAATTTAGATCACAAAGGCATCATTTCCGGCATCATGCAGAGTCATTATCTTCCCCTCCTCTGCACTGCGGCATCTCTGCGCCCCACACACGGCGTCCTCACTCCACGGCCGGCCGCCGCCAACTGACCCACTCGCCGGGCGCCGCGACCTGACCCGTGTCGCTGCCGCGGCCTGCGCAATAGAGTCGGGGCTGGAATCCGGGGGTTCGGCCGGCCAGCCGCCTCTGGAGCGGGGGACTTTTTTAGTAGACCTACTGTACTATTTCCAACGCAGAGTACACCGTGGAAATAGCACATATTTATACAAACCCCTAACGATATACGAACAGTATAGCTATACACAATATATAGGTAGGAATAATGTTTGTCGCTATGAGGTTGATTATTCTTATTATTGTTTTGATTGTTCATTAATTGTTCATATTTATCTTAAGTGTTGTATGAATCAACAAAGTGTCTGCGTATCACCTTCTTTATTATTTGTTTTGAAGATGGAATATGATTAACAGTTGTGAAAAGAGGCGCAACAATGCTATTCCATAATCTAGGACCTAGAAATCTGATAGTAAATAGTCGGTAGTTGCGATTAGAGAAGGGCTGGTTGAAGTGAGTGGTACGCCTCGTGCCGGCATGGTTTTCGGGACTCAAATCAAACAGGTTGTTAATTGTTTCTGGAAGTTGTTCTTTAATAAATTTGTGCATAACAAGAAGCATATGAGATCTCGCTATATCAGTTATCCTTAATAAGTTATATTTTTTGAAAATAGGCACAGAGCTCTGAGGTGGGTAAACTCGTTCAATTAGTCTGACAGCTCTCTTTTGTAATATGATGAGTTTTTCTAACTGAGCATGGTAATTATTTCCCCAAACGATACAGCAATAGTTAAGATATGGAAGAATTAGGGCATTATACAAAAGGAGGGTCGTTCTCTTATCAATATAGAAGCGTACTCTTGCCATTATTCCGATGTTCCTGCTAACGATATTTGATGTATAGTCTATATGTTTTGTGAACTTCAATGACTTATCGATGAAGACTCCTAAATATTTGATAAACTCTTTCTCTTTAATTTCAGTTGAATCAAGTACTACGTTTACTTTTAACCCTGAAGACTGAGTTGCATAATGCTGTGTGAAAGTTTTTGTGCCGTTTAGAGAAAGAAAGTTTGCATGAAACCAGTTACTGACTTTTTCAGTAACTTCATTTACAGTTCTTTGTAGGCTATGTATGCATTTATCTTTAAATATGATTGCAGTGTCATCTGCATAGGAGAGGCAAGTTACGTCAGGACTGATGTTTGGTAAATCATTTATATATAATATAAATAACAGAGGACCCAAGATCGATCCCTGTGGAACTCCCATAGTAACATTTTTGACAGATGAGTATGCTTTTCTTATTTTCACACATTGCTTCCTTTCTTGCAAGTATGAAGATAATATTTGTTGTGATTTGTGTCTTATACCATACCTTTGTAGTTTTTGTAGTAGCAAATCAATGTGCACCGTATCAAAAGCTTTTCTTACATCTAGAAATAAGCCGAGCGCAAAGTTGCCCTCTTCAAAGGCTTTAGTAATTATATCTTGTAGAAGAAGAATCGGCATATAAGTTGACTTTCCTTTTTGAAAACCAAATTGATTACAGTGAATAATGTTGCTTCGGTTAAGATGCTCAATGAGCCTTCGGTATATTAGTTTTTCAAGAATTTTTGAAATAAAGGGTAAAATGCTAATTGGTCTATAATTACCCACTTGCTTTTTATCGCCATCCTTAAATATTGGTTTGATGATTGCCACTTTTAGGGGTGATGTATATGTATATCTAATTATCTAATGTATATGTATGTATATCTAATGAAAGATATACAAATGTATATCTTTCATTACTAATTTTTGTAAATATTATTTTGAGATTTATTTTGATTAAGATTTGTTTTCTTTTTATGTAAAGAAAATGAGTTCGTGCGTTGTGCCGAGCTCAGGTTGGTAAGATCGTGTGCGTTGACCGATCGCTGTCTTATCTATGAACGGCACAGCGTTTTATCGTGTTGAGCAGCTGCAGCTGGCGGCTACCTCGGTTAGATAGAACTGGACCAGCACGATGACGTATGTGAGTATGGTGGCTGAGATGGCCAGCAGGGTGGACCGCTGCAGCCGGAACAGGCCCAGGTCCCCGAGCGTGTCCAGGTCCCGGCGCACCGTCTCACCGAACCAGCTCAGCTCGCGGTGCAGCTCGGGCCGCCGCCACTGCGGCCGCAGCAGCAGGTCGCGCGTCTCCGCCACTGCGCTCAGCACCCGCTGGGTCATCTCACAGGGCACGGTGAGGGTGAGGGCCGCGCCGGCCAGATACATCCCCACGGCGGGTGCGAGCCGCGCCAGGCCGCCCAGGTGAGCGCCGGTGATGAACAGGAGCCAGACGCACACCTGGGTCAGGGTGCCGAACGCCGTCAGCGTGACCAGCTCAGCGGACATGCAGTCGGTGAGGCGGCGGAACGCACGGGAGAGGTCGTCCTGAAGGGAGACCAACTGACGCAGCTGAGATCGGCTCGGTGGGTGAACTTCACTCACAACAGCTCGCAGCTCAGAGTTGATGGTCCAGAATCCACTCAGAACCTGCAGACCGGCGAATACGAATTTGAACGGAATCATGAACACAGTGAAGCTGAACTCCCAGTAGATGACTGCCAGGGAGACGTTCATCGTACAGCCAGACTTTGACGTGTAACGGCACATGTCGTCGATGAGGACGGAGTAGAACGACCGCGCGCAGGTGAACACTAGCAGAGTGGCGACAGCTCCCAGCAGGAGGTTCATATACTTGTGTAGTTTCAACCTCGAAACCGAGGATGTCGGCAGCTGCTGAACCCTCTGTCTGAGGTTCTCGACGTTCTTCAGTACCTCGCTATACCGACGCCTTCCTCTAACACAGTTCCAGGTCAGAGAGAGCCACAGGAGCGCCAACTGGAGGCCGAAAAACGCCGACGCGGAGGCGACATGAACGATAGAATCGCCGGCTCTTACCAAACGGAGCGCTGAAGTGAAGAGAAACATGACGCTGAAGCCTGCCCAGACCGTGTTGATGGTGTACAGAAGGCCGACATACACGGTCTCCTTCCATTTGCCGGGTCTGTCGGCACCGCCACCGAAGCTGGTCAAAGAAGTGATCTGCAGTACACGGAGGATTATCCGAGCAGACGCCGGTTGGTTATATCCCTCCGAGTCGTTCATATCAGAGCTTACCGGCGTAGAGTTGTCTTTCTGGTCATCATGTGCTGAGCTGCCTCCCTTGACATCACTTACTGAGCTGTCCTCTCTGATGTCGGCAGAAGCTGTGGTAGATTTCCGAGTAACCGCCCACCGTTCTCCCAAACTCACACCGGGTGAACCGAATGCCATATCCAAGAGTCACAGGAGAAATATAGTTTGTGGCTGGCTCGGTGGTGTTTTTGCAATAATGCGACGTTGTTAAACAGCGAGCACGTTCAGATTCGCTGCTGCTTTTTCAGATTTACTTGGTAGATATTTTTTCCAATGAGCTTACGCATTTCCTGTCCAAACTATTATCAAGAATGCAGATTCAGTTCTTCATAGATCCCAAACGACTCGGAGAGACCGCAGAGCACCGGCCAAGCCGACTTTCTGACTCACTTATCAAAGCCAAAGCGTTATGTATCGCAGGCCTCATGTGCTTGTCAATAAGCTCATATTCCTTGATGCTTCTTTGTTTGATGACAAACAGGATATAGGTACGGTTCCGGTGTGTTTCTGCGACAATGTAAAATCCATACCGGCTGCCGCGCTGCCTCACTAGCGCTATTGTGAAGGCAAGCGATCACATCAAATATTTGACGACGATACGGCATTGAACTCATCAGACTATCCTGAAAGGAGGTAAGCACGCCTCATTGCGGCAACAACAATGTTTTCCCAATCAAATATATTTTTGTTGCGGCCTGAGACTGTACGGAGCGTGCGCTGTTCTGAACTCATTCGAACTATTATTTGTACTGGAAGGGTAAGAACTAGGATTTTAAACATCAAAGAGGATGCAATTTCCAAACGATTTTCTTTTTCAACAATGAGTCATATAAGCAGAAGCCATGCGTCCATTACCTACCTATCTGTCCCAAACGTCTGAACTGACCCGTTGACGGCACTCACCATGCCCTCCTCAGAGAATTCCTACATTTTCCGCTGTTATATAAACACACAATGATTTCCGTTCCTATCAATTATGTCTAGTTAATAACGCAAACATACATATCAATTATGTATGTGAATATTTGATAATGTCACCCGACGCACATTATGGCTACAAAGTGCTAAGCACTCGAAGGTATGCTTTGCCGCTTTTCGCCGACAGATGGCAGTAAAAGCGCGCGCCTGAAGATAGACTGTGCCGCAGCGCCTGAAGATAGACTGTAGGTACCGCAGCGCCTGAAGATAGACTGTACCGCAGCGCCTGGTAGCCGAAATGGGTTGGCGGGAAGGATGCCAAAAAGACGAAACGGTCCACAACTGAAACGAGCACAAAGCAGTTGGTGACGGGAAAGTGACGCCACAATAACACAGAAAATGGATGACCCGGAATAGGCCAACAATTGCCAATCGCCATTCGCCAAGGCCTACTATTATGAGCCCGTGTGCTGTAGGCATACAAGAATCCTCCGCGTCCCGCGATGGACCCTTTCATTTATCACATAGAGACGGGGAGAGTCCGGTATCGGGTAAACAACAATCAACTGGGGCAATTATGCTCATATGGGCGATGAGGTGAAAGGTCACATTCAGGTGGAATTTGTGCAGTGTGCACTGTGTAGGTATGCCCTCGCTGGGGGCTGGTGTTTACCCTCACCAATCGGTTTTAAGATGAGCGAAGTGCTCTGTATTTGGGCTCTAAAACACGGTGCCTCTCGGTCGATATAGGTACGTCCATGATGCATGACCTAGTGAAAGAAATGGGGTCATGGGTGCAATGGACATTGGGCATCCTGATTCCTGAGCCAAATTTTCATGACAATGACATGATCAATGCGCTTGAAATGGTCGGAAAGATAGCAGTGATGTACCTAAGTAGAATGGAATACACGTGCATAAATTATTTGAACAAAACGATGCTCCCATAATCATAGTCTTGACAGGCAAGCCTCAATTTAGCGGATCAACGGCCAGCGCTTCTAATCGACATTGCTCTTAACTCTTAAGCATAACAGAGGTCTCGAATGTTTCAAGTGCCGTTTACATCATGGATATTTACCGTCCTAGAAACAAAATTACAAACGCATCTACACTACAGGGATATGTATTCAGCATCTGCACATTAAAATACGTGATGATTTTCAGCACAAACTTGTTTTGCAATGAGTCCATAACGAAAATAGAGCTCCTATAGTCAAGCATTTCTTTTGAATGCATTGCAGTATACACACGGATATTGCGAAAATATATTTGGTGAACGATGCAATATCACAGATATTTACTATAACCCCTCTCGCTCAGAGTCGTCAGTTCGAATGCTCACTTCATAATGCTCGCTGGTTTTCACTATACACATACAGGAAACCCCCAGGTCACGGTGCAAGTACCGCAGAGCCGCCGAAAGGCGTCCATCAGCGTTACTCAGCAGTTTTCAACAGACACATGTGGTTCAATTTACCCCCTCCGTCACACACGCCAAGCCGGGACCATCCAGGGCGATCGCTCGAATCCCCTTACCACCGAGGTAAGATCATACAGCCGTCACTCCCGCCTGGCCGGCCAGGCCCGGGCCCTCCTGACGGAGCATGTCTCGCACTCTGCTGAACACCTCTGACGACATCTCGTCCGCCGCGACATCCAGCGAGTCCGCGGCCGACTTGAGCTTCTCCAGATGTGCGGTAGATGTCAGCACTGCCCGGGCCTTTCGGCTGCTGGTGAGTAGCTGTAAGCAGAGTGCGGCGGCAGCGCAGCTGGCAGCGGGCTGTCCGGAGCCCAGAGCGGCGGCCACTCCCTCCACAAAGCCGTCTGAGGGAAACAGGGGGGCGGTGCCACCTTAACATCCGTGTGACGACCCAGCCAGCGGTCAGCGAGGCTAACAGCAAATATCAGCGAACTGCAATAACACGCAGTGGTCAGCAGTCAGCAAGACTGACAGCGAAGATCAGCGATCAGCAGTGATCAGAACAGCTAATGACCAGAACAACCAATCGACATCAAATAGATAGCGGATTGACTGAGCGACGAATAAGAAGCAATCAGTTGACTGTAAAAGTCGCGTATCCCATCTTACCGGTGTTGATGAGAGCCGTCTGCATGGCAGTGATGTAGCTGAGGTTCCTCAGAACGAGCACGGCCGACGAGCGGAGACTGGTGTCCTCCTGAGACATCAGAGCCACCAGCGAGCCGGTCACCTCCGGGATCTGAGACACGGGAGGCACAGTGAGGCAATGAGTCATTTGAGCTACGAGCAGGCCGGTGACCTCCGGGATCTGAGGCACAAGACACACAGTGAGACATGAGAGAGCCGGTGGCCTCCAGGAGCTATGACACAAGAGGCACAGAGTGAGACAGTGAGACATCAAGAGCCGGTTAACTCCGGGGTCTGAGACAGAGGAGATACACAGTGAGACGGTGAGACAATAGAGCTAGAAGCTTTGATCCTCACTGAAAAGTGGATATTGACTTTGTAAAGCAAAGTGCCGTTCCAAAACATCGAAGCAAAAATAAACTAAGCTTATCTAACAAGACTAAGTGACTCCTGAAATACGACAAAAGAACGCTTACCAAATAAATTCAAAATGCTTTTCTCATCCACGCCCAGAACCACCAAGATCAGCACTCACCCTGGCCACCACCTTCTGTCCCTCGTCGAAGAAGGTGACGTTCTTGATGAGCAGCATCCAGAGCCGGGTGACGGCCAGGCGCCGCTTCTGTTCCGAGGCGGGCGCCGAGCTCGAGCCGCCGCGCCAGAACCGAAACCCGGACAGAAACGAGCTCTGTAGACGGACAGGAAACACATGGTGGTCAGTGTGTATGAAGACGGAAGGGAGTAAAGGATCGGGCTGGCGTAACCACCGGCAAACCGTGAGTGGTGACAGTTTCGCTTTATGCTAATGTGCATTTAATTTTTTTATCGCGATCTTTACAGACAGTCAGGTAGAAGTCTGCAGCTCTTGGCCAAAGGTTAAAGGAAGATGAACTCAGCGTGCTAATGAAGTCATGTAGAGTTGAGTGTTTCAAGTCAAGCTTCAGTACAAGGACCTCAGGACGGCGACTGACCCGGCAGATGATGGCTCGTCCCTCCTGGACGAGCGCGGCGGCCGCCAGCAGGCTGAAACTGACGGCCAGCCGCTGCACGGCGCCACTGTCGGCGCTGCGCCGCTCCAGGTGACGCTGACAGTCGTCTAGCACCACATGCACCAGCGAGGCTCCCGACGGAGAGCCCGACGGCGCCTGGTGCAGCGCCGCGCTGGTGTAGGCCAGCCCGCGCGCCCCTGGTGAACGGAAGAACATTGGTGACGAACGAGAAGCATAACAAAACGAAGACACGAAGACACAAATCAATTCATCATCAGCACCACTAAGGATGCATTCTCCCATAAATTCGTCCACAAACAGTCCCAAAGCTTCTAGAGCAAAGCCTCGCTTCTTACCCTCGGTGCACCCGGCTGCCAGCGTGTTGAGCGTGCAGAGTACGGTGACGGTGAGCTGCCGCGAGGTGACACACCAGGGCCACAGCTTGTGCAGCAGGTTCGGCAGCCCGTCAGAAGCCAGCGCCTGCTTCACCTCGGCCGAGCCGCTCATCAGGTTACGCAGCAGGTCCAGGTCACTGACCAGGTCCGACAGCAGGCTGCGCTCCTGTCGGGTCATGGGTGAAAGAAGAAGGTCAAGTTAGTTGTAAGATGCATGAGAGTGGATGGAACGGAGTAGTAAGAAGAGCAAGCTTCAAGATATATTGAGTCTCTCAAAGCCGGCAGTGCCTATCACTGTGGGGGAAATTGACAATGACTGTGTGATGAGATACTTATGTTGAATGAGTGCCAATTGACAAGTGACAACCATATCCGTATCGGCACCTCGGCCTCTCCACTCGGTGACTGACCTTGACCTTGCTCCTGGCGGCGCGCACGCTGAGTGAGCCGGTGACCAGGGCGGCGATGTTCTCCCGCAGCTGGCCGGTCAGCCGGCGGTGCAGCTGCGCCTGTAGAGCCGCCCGTTTGGCCGCCGCGCTGACCAGCAGGAGGGCGGCCAGCGGCCGGCGGCTGGCGGCGCCCCCGGCCAGCAGGGCGGCGCACAGCGGCTCGCCGGCCGACTCCAGGCCGGCCAGCAGCGGCGCGCCGGAACTCAGCCGCAGCAGCCGAGCCGCCTCCGTGGCCAGCAGGGGCTCCAGGAGGGCGGGCGCGGCGGCCAGCGCCGGCCACAGCTCCGGCCAGCTGAGCAGCAGCTCGGCGCTCGCAGAGAAACCCTCCTCGCGGTCCGAGGAGAGGAGGGACAGCAGCAGAGAGAACAGACCCTCGCACAGCTCCGTGTCTGCGAAAAACGAAACAAATACTCCGTTTGGCTTCAAATATTTGACTTGAGGCATTTTCAGCATAAATCATCAAAACGCCAATCATCTAACAAAAACAAAACACTGAGCCCACCTTCGCAAACTCCCGCACCTTATCCCTTCACATCCCAACTCCCTCTGTCCTTACCTCCTGTGGTGACTGCCGTGCCAGCCGCCGCATCCAGCGCCCTCCTATCACAGAGGAGCAGGTGGGCGGCTCCCGGCCGACCGGGCTGCTCCAGCATCACCAGAGCCGAGCACAGCCGCAGTGCCTCGGTCCAGAAGGGCGCCACCTCGGCGGGCGGCCAGCCTCGCCAGCCGCCTCCCACGCCCAGAGCGTCACTGAACCTGAGGGACGGAGGCCGGTCAGACACGTAAAGTTATCGGGAATGGAAGGTTGGTGTGAATCGTGATTCAGGACCATTTACATCCCGTAATCTCATTCCAAAGGCGAAAAGGCATATACATATCTCAGTCCATCCTGCTATGGACCTGCTACTCACATCAAATTCTCACCCTCCCTTAAACTGCCATTAAAAGGTCTTAAATCCCGACTCTACGCCGCCCTTTACCCACCTGAGCAGGGTGTGGACGGTATCGGTGAGCGGTCCCACCAGGTCCACGGGACACAGCACTGCCGCGTTGTGGGAGAGCCGCAGCGCCGCGGCCGCCAGGCCGGGTGTCACAGTCTGCTCGGAGTCGGCGGCCGTACCCGTCTGTAGCTGAGTCACCAGCCGAGACAGCTGGCCGGCCCAGTCAGCGTTCTCGAGCAGAGTTACCAGCGCGCCGGGACCCGTCAGGCACACCTCGGCGGCTGCGTTGGTCACCTCGGGGCCGCAGAGTTGGTCTGCGGTGTCAGTCTCCGTGTCAGTGTTGGTGTCGAGGTGAGCCGTCAGACTGGCCAGCAGCAGAGCGGCCTGCTCGCGAACCGCAGCCGCCTCTCCCTCATCGAGCAGCAGGCCGAGCGAGGCGCCCCAGCAGCCGCCCGGCAGGTGTCTGGTCTGGTGTGTGAGCAGCGCGGCACCCTCCGGCCAGCGAGTGAGCCCCAGCGCGACGGCCAGGCCGCCCCAGCGCACCTGGGTGTCCTGGTGGTGCCACAGCGCGGACAGCCACAGCAGCCGGCCGCCGTCCGGCACGTCAGCGCTCCAGGCGGCCGCGCACGCGTCGCCCCACTCACACAGTCGGTCTGTGACGGCGGGCAGACAGAGAGCGGCGGCCGCCAGCACCCCGGCGCCCATACAGCTGTCGGCGGGACCGGAGGCCGGCAGGAAGGCGGCGCAGAGGTCCCGCAGCAGGCGCACCGACGGGTGGAGGGTCTCCGGCAGCGGGTGGGGAGAGAGCAGCGCCGTCTGGAGCAGCGCCGCGCACCGCTGCACTGACACCAGGCTGTAGAAGTGCTCCGAGCCGGCGCCGGCCGCCGCCGACACCGCCTGGCTGGTCAGGGAGTCGAGGAGATCGGCGGCGCCGGGCACCGAGCGGCAGCAGAGCTCCGCCAGTAGCTGCAGCGCTGGACGGGGAGAGGAGGACGGTCAGATGGGGTCGGCGAAGGCAAAGGTGATGCCAATGACTGCAAGCTTACCTTACTAATAAGTGACTGGACGTGAAGAAGAGTTGAACACATTGTTCGTGAAAACACTGAAATGTCACCGTAAAAGTGATATGATTATCAACTCAAAAAGAAGGCGGAAACAAACGAAGTGTAACCATAAAAAGAGCCGAAATCTGCAATCACTCAAGTGGCTCTTCCACCCCTTTCCACACCGTCACTGGAACCTCTGAGTAGCGTCCAAGTGCCATTATCCCGCCTTTGATCTCCCACTGGGTTCCCATTTCTCGTACCTCTGAGCGCGGTCTGCCGCTGACCCTGCTGTGGATGGTCGGCAGCGCGGACCAGAGAGTCGGTAAACACCTGACTGTGCTCAGAGAGCAGCGTCACCGCCCTGTCGGGTACACGCAGACGCAACGATTAGACTATGGCCTTCACGGCCTCCACCACAGCAATAGAACAACTTCGATGGGTATTAAGACATCATTTGGGATAGGTCACAATAAGTCGAATTGAACTTCACTGAAAACCCTCGGCAAATGGAGTGTCAAAACTACTCCATCACATATCGAATGCATTATCGTATTAGCAGGCTTTCCACTTATGCCGACGTTTATACCTTCATCTAGACAGAGCAACGACCATCAGCAAACTTATCCCTCCCTGCCGGGCGCGGGTCTGACCTGTCTGGCAGGCGGCTGTGTGCCGGCAGTAATAACAGCAGCTGCAGGGCGGCCGTCAGCACCCGCCGGTCCGGCTCGGAGGTGGGAGGGGTCAGCAGGTGACGGCGGAGCACAGACAGCCAACGGTCCGCGGCAGATGCCGAGAATATACCGTCACTGAAAGGGGAGAGTTGGTGGAATTAGTGAGAAGGCATGTGTGCGAGGACGGGGGTGTGCTGCAAAAAGCTCGTCGAACGTCGAGCCGTCATTACGTCCAGTGGTTAGATGTTGCGGGGCGAGCCATTTACCAGACGAGGCATAATAGCGCGAAAGTAGTCGAAATCACTGCGACTTTGGGACTTTATTGATTAGGCTTGCAGACTGATAAAAGGACTTGTGACCAAACAGAGCTTTCTAAACCGCCTGACTGGCCGTTGCTTATAAGCTGATATGTCGACAGCCTTCTGGCGCCGTGACTCACCTGTCCGTATCGCCTGTCTGTCGGTGCAGGGTCACATAGCAGCCCAGCTGTGAGAGCAGCACCCGCGCCGCCGTGTGAGAGCATACGCCCTCCAGGTGTCGGAGGGTGTCGGCCGCCACCCGCTGCAGCTGCCCGGCCTCGGCCGCCGCCAGCTGCCACTCGGGCAGCTGCAGCTGCTGGCTGTACTCGGCAGCCGCCGGCGCGGCGCGCAGCTCACCGTGCCAGGCCAGGCTCCAGGCGGTGCGGAGCAGACCGGTCACACTGAGCCGCTCCCCACACACGGTTACCGGCTCGGTCAGCGCCGACGGCGGCAGCTCGCCGGGAGCTCGGCCCAGCGGCCGGCGGGGGCGGGCCGTCACCGCGAACGGCAGCCGCAGAGCGCTGTCCATCGGCGGCGGTACCAGGACCTCCCAGATATGCTGGCCGGGCCGGCGGCGGCACACCAGCGCCGAGTCCAGACTGGCGGCCAGCAGCAGCTGAGCGGCCGCCGCGCGCACCCGCTCGTCCAGCCGGAACATGAGCAGCACCCGCACCAGAAGCAGCAGCAGCTGCGGATCGTCCCCCAGGTGGTGCCGGCAGCCGGCGGAGAACAGCGCCAGGTGGCGCAGCGCCGACACGCAGTCCGGTAACAGGCTGATGTCGTGCGCCAGGTCGGGCTCGCGCAGCACGGCGCGTGTCATGCTGCTGAGCAGGCGCGCCAGGCCGTCGTGGTCGAGGAAGGCGCGGTGCAGGTCGGGGTCCTGTAGCAGGACAGCCACCTGGGAGAGTGTGGCGCGGCGCACGTCCAGCGCCGCCGTGCCGCACCAGGCCAGCGGCAGCAGAGCGGTCAGCGTGAGCACGTCGTTCACCTCGCCGCGGCGGCTGGCCACCGGCGGCGGCTCGGCCACCAGGGTCAGCTCCGCCAGGTCCAGCGCGCCCAGCTGACTCAGGTCGGGGAGCAGCTCGACTGTGGCGTTCTGTGCGGACAGGCGCGACACGATCCGACTCCAGGCGTCCTCTCTCACAGCGCGGCTCCGGTGGGTTGTCAGGATCAGATCACTGCGGAGGTGCTCAGCGCGACACAGGCCGATGACGTGGTTCAGGGGTCGCGTCAGCTGTGGGCGGGTCACGTGGCAGAGGAACAGCGGCAGTGCGGTGACCAGCACCGGCCGGAGGCGCGGCACCCAGGCCTCCGAGGTGACTGCGTAGAGCACCAGGTCGGTGGCGTCCGACTCGATCTGTCGGTCCGATAGTCCGTCCGTCAGCGCCAGCTCCAGTACCGCCGGCTGTATGAGGGCCGGGACAGTCCGCCGGCCGGCGTCCCTCAGCGCGGCGCGCGCCGCCGCCGCCGCCCCGCGGTACGCCGCCGAGCGCACCACCGGCACAGGAGAGCTGAGGAGCCGCAACAGCAGCCGGCCGCCGGCGCTCTCATCACCCTCAGCCTCCTCCTTACCGTCCTCAGTCTCCTTCTGCCGGCCCGCCGGCGTCCCCTCGGCCGCCGGAGTCTCACACACGGCCGCCACCGCCTTTTCCACCAGCTCCCGGCCCCCGTGCAGCTCGATGGCAGCCGCCGCAGCCAGCGCGTCCGCCCGTCCACCGCCGTCCACCAGTCGGCGCGCCGCCTCCATGGCTGACCGCAGCCGCTCCAGCCGTCTCCACAGCCGCGCGCAGCCGGAGTCGGTGACCAGACGCAGCAGGCGCGCGTGCAGCGCCGGCTGCTGCGCGAACAGCAGCTCATCCAGCAGCACGTGCAGCGGGGCGGCCAGCAGCCGGTGTCGGCGGGCCCAGAGACCGGGCGGGGGTCGGAGGGAGGCCCAGGCGTCTGCCAGGAGAGCGGCGGCCAGCAGCCAGCCGGCGCGATGCAGGTGGACGCTCTCCCCCGACCGGTAACACTTGTGGTGCCAGCGGAGAACCTCGTCAAACACCTGACGGACACAGGACGGGCGGTGTGAGACTATGTGGGGTAGCAAGGCCTCAACAAATACCAACAAAACAAACCCGAAATATGAGCATTACAACCGCTACTCTCGATCGCTAATACTTCCAATTGAAATTTTCCAATTGGAGAGCTTGATGGATCGTTGGCCAAAGGTTTGCCTTTGTTATGAACTTAGTGCAGGGTTTCCTTTTATCGACCCACGTTCCTTATGGCCCCTTTTCCCTACCTTGAGCGCCTTCATGAGCGCCTGCTGCGCCCTCTGCTCGGCCTCTCCCTGAGGCGCGGTCCAGAGGCGGGCAGGCACCGCGCGGCGGCCCAGCCGGCACACGGCGGCCCCCAGTCGGGCGGCGGCCACCAGGACCGCCCAGTGTCTCACGTACAGACAGCTGAGCGCCTGGCTGAGCAGCTGACCGCAGAACGTCGGCAGCGAGAGAGCGCCGGCCGCCTCCTCGGCAGTGGGGCCGGCAGTCTGAGGGAGAGGAACGGAGGAGGTGAGCAGAGGGAGAGAGGTCCGCGGTCTGGTGGAGTAATGAGAGGGAGAAAACGTTAGGTAGGTAGTGGAAGCATCGACGGATCATTAGCCCATTCATAGACTTGACAAATAAATAAGACTTCAGGATAACCGAAACTTCGAAAACGCTGAAGAAGAACAAAGCGAATAAAAATGATAAATGACGGAATACGGAAGAAGCAACGGAATACCGAATAGCAATCAAGACTCAGCAGATTATCCTTGCATGAATGCTTCACACCCTCCAGCACAATTACCCAGCCCAGTGAGACGGTAAGTACCACCCCACAGGCCACACTGCACGCCCCTGGAGCAGCTGCCTTACCAGAGTGGCCGTCTGGCGGGTCTCGGGCGCTGCGATCACGTCACAGCGGTGCAGCAGCGTCTCGGTCAGCACGGTCAGACACTCGAGGCAGGAGAGCAGCACATCCGTCTCCGACTCGTCGGTGGACACCAGCACGTGGAACACCGCCTGACCGAGGAGAGGAAAAGGCGGTCAGGGGGTCTGAACTATATAAAGGAAGTCCAAACTGAATAGCAAGTCAAGAAGAGCAAGACAATACAATGATGAGAGACATGGCCAATGTGCAGGTAAAACACAGCTTTTACTAATATACTTAGCTACCGATTTTTTTATCGTGGATGTCACTATTGAAACACCACTTTTTACTGTCGCACAAGATAAGCTCAGAGCGACCCAAACACCTCAGACTCTCTCCGCCGTACCTACCTGCAGCAGCACGGGCCGCTGGAGGAACACCTCGGCAGGGAAGTCCCTCAGGGTGACGTCGTGCAGAAAGTGCAGCGCCTGGCGCACGGCGCGGCCGTCCCCGGACGTCAGAGAGCCCGCCGTGGACGTCAGCACGTGCAGGTCGGACGCGATCAGACTCTGTCAGTGAGACGGGGAAGGTGACGTCAACGAGGTATTGATAGACTATCTGAGACGTGATCAAGTACCTATCCTAAATAAAACAGCGAGCCGCCACCAGCCATCCACGTAAAGCAGAGAGCCATATGGCTCAAAATCTCTTATCATCGCACGCTAAGAACATCTCCAAGCAACCAAGACTGGCACTACGGAGGCCACAACCCGACCAAAGATCGAGCATGGTGTTTCGAATAGCGTACCTTCCAGGGCAGACTGTGAATAATGTCCCCCTCATCCGGTGGCTCCTGATCCTGTTCCTGATCCTCCTGATCACTCTCCGAGCTGGCTGCCGACATCCTGGGAGGAGATGACTTATATCAGATCGCTGACATTTACGTTTCATTGTCCAGGAAAATCGATGCTGTCATAAGACAGTAAAATTGATGCTTATCAGGACGAGAACATGCATTTTTGCTTTAGCATTCATTTGTACTTTGTTGTATTTGTTCGAGTAGTTGTCAAACTGACCTGTCCTCCATTCCGGCCGTATCATTATCATCCGGGGTAAACAGCACCGGAATGAAGTCTCCACCGTACTTTTGGTCGGGCCCATCTCCGATCTAGAAAACAGAATGGGCAGATGAGTTACGAAACGATCGGAATGACAAATTAATGACGCTAATCTAACCGAGGGCGACATCTCTTATTCTATGGTGGTGGGAAATGCGAGTTATTTATATGAAATGTGATGCGTTGCGTTAAATACGGTGGGCACAAACATTCATTGAACATTTCGAGACGCGACGAAAAGAGATGAAAAGTGGATAAAAATATTCAAGCTTAAACGACAGAAGGTAAACAAAACCCAATCAACGCACCGTAACTCTACCCAAATTCCGTCCGATATCATATACCATCCGCGCCACACCTCCTCCCCGACTGCTCACCTGTTCAGGCTGGTCCCCGCCGGGGGAGGCCGTCCGCCACGGACCGTCCCTGACTGGGGAGGGCTGCCGTCCGGCACTCCCCGGGGAGTGCTCCCCGCCGACCCTCCGCAGTGGGGAGCGCTCCCCGCCCACCCGCCGGACCGGAGAGTGCTGCCGCTCCGGACTGAGCCGCTCGCCATCGACAGGTCCCTTCTGAAATCGGCGAATATCATGGGGGATGAATGTGGCATTAGTAATATCAATTAAGTCAATTTAATTTTTGTGTAGAATCAAGGTAAATCTTATGAGTAAAAAAGCATGAAACCAGCACTTCATAATAAGAAGACGTCGAAGCAAATCGTTCATTTAGCAAAATAAATCATAAAAAACGTCAGGAACTTAGTCCCAGCTCCCGTCACGACATCGCCCGCCATATCGCAACCACAGCGACACCGCCCACTCCCACACATACGGTAGCGATCTGGTCGAGCAGCCGGAGCGCCTGCTGGCGACCCTCCCAGCCAGGCAGCAGCAGCTGACTGCGCAGCCGCTCAGCCAGCTGCTGGGACGGCAGCAGGCCCAGCGAGACAGCACTCAGCAGCGAGTCGGCAGCGCGCTCCCGGATCTCCAGCAGACGGTGACCTGATGGGGGGGGGGGGGGAGGGGGCAGTGTTACTGGGGGCAGTGGGGGATGAGTTCGGGTTCCGGACAAAATATCGAAAAGCAAAATATCGAATAGCAAAATATCGAATACAAATTATCGAAGTGGCAGAATATCGAAAGCAAAATATCGAATGCGCAAAATATCGAAATCGCAAAATATCGAACCGCAAAATATCGACATCGCAAAATATCGACATCGCAAAATATCGAGTTGCATAATATCGCATTGCAAAATATCGAACTCGCAAAATATCGAATAGCATAATATCGAAAGCAGAATATCGAAACGCAAAATATCGAAAGACAAAATATCGAAAGACAAAACATGGAAAGACAAAATATCGAAAAGGCAAAATATCGAACGCAGAATATCGAAAAGACAAAATATCGAACGCAAAATATCGAACAGACAAAATATCGAAAGACAAAATATCGAAAAGGCAAAATATGGAACGCAGAATATCGAAAAGACAAAATATCGAACGCTGAATATCGAAAAGACAAAATATCGGACGCAAAATATCGAACAGACAAAATATCGAACGCAAAATATCGAAAAGGCAAAATATCGAACGCAGAATATCGAAAAGGCAAAATATCGAACGCAAAATATCGAAATGACAAAATAACGAACGCAAAGCGTCGAAAAGGTAAAATATCGACTTGAAATGGCCCTCTGCGGACTCCTTAGAGCTCTGTCGAACTCTGTCGAAATTAGGTTTCGCTCACAGATCTTCCGGGGCTATCAAACATAGGCGGATCCAACCCAGAGTTTTGGGAGGGGCAAACCATCACAATTTATTGTTTCTTTTCATGCACTGCCATAGACGTAATGTTAAAAATGATGTCCTTTGTGGAGGGCAATTGCCCTATTTGCCCTCCCCTGGATCCGCCACTGCTATCAAACACCGTTTGAGTTTTGAAAATCGGTCCAGTAGCTTCGGAGATAGGAGGGGGGGGGGGCTCCAAATAGCCCCCCCCCCCCAGTCAGTTGTGTTATGGAATATACCCCAGTCAGGCGCGGGTTAACATCATTTTAATTTCACTGCGTCGTCCATAAATCGTGCATTTTTATGTTTATAAGTGGGTATCTATAGCAGCAAGGGCCTATTCCTTCTTAATTAAAGGAAATAGTTCACTTTCACGAAATTATTTTTTTTGCAATGGATTTGTGATTTTTTATGTTCAAAATGATCAGCAAAGAAAATAAAACCTTTTTACAACAAAAGATTATTTTCTATATGTTTGATATAGGAAGAACTTTTCAGTTTCTGTAAGGCACACGCGATCCAGTATGAAAAGAGCATGGGTCCCGAAAATTCTTCAGAAACTAAGAAATTATCGCGGCCACCGGCATTTGGGCGATCTGCTCGTGCTTTTGTTACTGGAGCGCCTCACTGGAGCGAATTTCTCTAGAGTTCTCGTAGATAATTTCTCTAGTTTCTGAAGAATTTTCGGGACCCATGCTCGTTTCATACTGGATGCGAATATATGCAAGGCACACATCCTCAACGCAAGACACATTTTTCGGGACGAGAAATAGAATATCTTTGCCTAGGGTGATCGTTGGGCTGTAAAAGCTCCTGATTTATGCTCGTCTCAGCCCAAGCTACGGAACTGCTATTCCAGTTCAAAACCCATGTTAAAATGTGAACTATTTCCTTTAACATCTGTCATCCAAAATTAACAAACAACAATTGTCCTCCAAGATCCCTTGCATGCGTCAATTTTTGTACTTATATGCAACACATATCTTCAATGAAAACCTCGGTTGATTAAAGGAAATAGTTCACCTTTAATAAATAAATTTGTTAATAAATTTTAAGTAAAACTTGTGTTTGAAATGTGAGGAATAATATTTAGAGACATTATGAGTTGGAATTATGCAATTCTATAGGCCTCCAGGGGCTTACCTGCCTCTAAGACCCCACACATACTTTTGGGGCCCCAAACGCTTGCTCCTGAAGGCCCCACTGAGACTCCTAGTCCTTTCCTCTATTCAATCCTCCATGCTGGCTCTTTAGGCTAAACATCGGCTCCTGGTGGCCATCCCGGCTTTGGAGGGTCTCCATACAGGCTTTTTTGGGTCCGATGTCAGTCTCTGAGAGCCATCAAAAGCCTTTCGAGCCTACGAGTATACTGCTTTCTGAAACCCTTCAACAACTTCTGAGGGACCGACCCTGGTCGGAGGGCTCATTCGGTCTGGGGAGTCATGTAGGTCTCTGGAGGAGCCTCTAAGGGGTCGGTTTCCAAGGGGCTTTTAAAGGAAAAGGGCCACCTTCGTGAAATATGAAGATATCGTTGTTTTTCATTTTGACATTATTATTTTTCATTTTCTTTTTAAAACTGGTGCCAGAAGTGCACAATTCGCGAAAAAGTATTTAAAACTATTTAACATATTGGTACTATGTTGATACTCTCTATGGCACCTACTGTATGATGGCATAGCGATGACGTCACACTCAAGCCAATCAGCGTTCAGAAGACAGACTCGTCGGATTGTGTCAGATAAGCTGATTGGTTAAAGCTGAGCTGGTTGGAGCTGATTGGTAAAAAACCAAAGCCTCGCAGCGGGTGGCTGTATTGTCGGATAAGAACGCATTCCTGGGATAAGAACGCATTCCTGGCGTATTTTCTTTTAAAATTGCCGATAACTACGAATGGAGGCCGAAATCGGCCGTAAGGAGGTAGACAGACAGGTTTTCGGACACGGGCTACAAGATGGCTATCTCAGTTTCAATCCCCATGTTAAAGGTGGCCCTTTTCCTTTAAACACGGTCTTCTAAGAACGGTCTCGTAGGGCCCGTAATGGTCCACTGCGGATCCAGAAAAGTGGGTTGAGATGCTGAGGGTGGTGGCTAGACTAAAACAAGATTAGATGATAAAAACTAGCTGCATTTGCTTCGTTATGCTTTATTTGAGATAGGTACACTGTAATTTCAAATATTTTGCAGAACTTGTGTTTTTGGGGATTGTTTTCCAAAATCTTCGTTTTTCATAAAGCAATGATAATCACTCTAAAAAAGATCGGGGGGGGGGGCAAAACTTCCAGAGGGGCCCCTTGAGAAAACTTTGCACCCCCATCCAAAATTACCTTCCGCCGCCACTGCTGAGATCTACAAAAAATATCAGAGTTTTCCAAGTCTGTCATGGACCCGCTGATTGCTCTTTGAGGCCTACAGATAACAGAGGGCCCGATGAGTTCGACAGAGCTCTAAGGAGTCCGCAGAGGGCCATTTCAAGTCGATATTTTACCTTTTCGACACTTTGCGTTCGTTATTTTGTCTTTTCGATATTTTGCGTTCGATATTTTGCGTTCGATATTTTGCCTTTTCGATATTCTGCTTCGATATTTTGTCTGTTCGATATTTTGCGTTCGATATTTTGCCTTTTCGATATTCTGCGTTCGATATACTGCCTTTTCGATATTTTGCGTTCGATATTTTGTCTGTTCGATATTTTGCGTTCGATATTTTGTCTTTTCGATATTCTGCGTTCGATATTTTGCCTTTTCGATATTTTGTCTTTCGATATTTTGTCTTTCAATATTTTGTCTTTCGATATTTTGTCTTTCGATATTTTGTCTTTCAATATTTTGTCTTTCGATATTTTGTCTTTCGATATTTTGTCTTTCAATATTTTGTCTTTCGATATTTTGTCTTTCGATATTTTGCGTTTCGATATTTTGCGTTTCGATAGTTTGCGTTTCGATATTTTGCTTTCGATATTATGCTATTCGATATTTTGCGATGTCGATATTTTGCAATTCGATATTTTGCGATTCGATATTTTGCGATTTCGATATTTTGCGATTTCGATATTTTGCAATTCGATATTTTGCGATTTCGATATTTTGCAATTTCGATAATTTGCGACTTCGATATTTTGCTTTCGATAATTTGCGTTCGATATTTTGCGCTTCGATATTTTGCGTTTCGATATTTTGTCATGGAAGCGATGAGTTCAGGGGCTGGGGGAGGAAAAAGGTCACCAAACCTGCAGTGCAGGGTGAAAGAATGCATACTTGGATGTTTACCTGGTAGGTCATATTTCTAGTAAATGGAAATGGAGTCAGATAAACTTAACATATATTAGACTTTATCTTTGGATGCATATATTTTAATGTATTCAGAATAGCATGCATCTAGCTGATGCATGAATCAGCAAATGTGAACACTTGCCTAGTTTGGTGATGAAGAGGTCAACAGAGCTCTGTGACCTTCCAGCCTGTGTCATGCCTCTTGGTGTACATTCTTCACCCATCATCAGCTTGCAGGCCTTTTGGCATAACTCTTATTTATAAATAAATAAGACATTGAGATACAAGTAACCCTTAGTTGCTCATACTGGCACTTCAATCTGAAACATAGCAACTTTTCATTTGGAGATTGGACTTTGGAGTGGGTATCCTCCAGGAGAGTGAACATTTACTTAACAATTGGTGAGACCATCCCTCCATTACAATTAAACCTAACAGAGCTCAGAATAATTCAGCATGCATTATTGCATTGTGTTACATGAGTAAATAGAAAATCACTGCTCAGGCCAGTTTTACCAACAGAAAAATACCTAGCTCCCTGCCAAATTGTTTGCCTAAAGACGGCTTCGCATACGGAGACGATTCACCAACAGTTAAGGGTAGTCATAAAGCAGGCGTCACACTTCCGTGTTAACAGCCGGAGGTCCGGTGACGGGCTGTGGCCTTGAGACGGCCGCCGGTTTATTACGTCACAAACGTACTATCGATGCAGAGTTTTCTATCGATGTGAGAGCTTTGATTTACGGAGCGGGGAGATGAAAATGACCAGCGCACAGCGGACGCAGAGAGAGGAAAGGATAAAAAAAACTTGGTCACAGCAGCGGACTCGCTTCGAATCCGAAGGTCACCGGTTCGAATCCCACCATGCCGTTCGATCAGCGGCCGACAGTCGCGAACTTTTTTGGGTGTGTGCGTGTTTTTTTGTGTGTAGAGGGCTGGGACCGGCAGTGTTGAGGGTGCTAGAGCTCACTGACTTGACCCCAATGCAGAGATCCTGGGTTCGAATCCCACCACGGCGTTACCTAAGCGGCCACTTTATCGTAGGTACTTTTTTAGTTTTATAGGATTGGGATCGGCAGTGCTGAGGGTGCTAGAGCTTACTGACTCGACTCCAATGCAGAGGTCCCGGGTTCGAATCCCACCATGGCGTTGCCTCAGCGGCCACTTTATCGTACTTTTTAAGTTTTAGAGGGCTGGGATCGGCAGTGCTGAGGAAGGTGCTAGAGCTCACTGACTCGACTCCAATGCAGAGGTCCTGGGTTCGAGTCCCACCACGGCGTTACCGAAGCGGCCACTTTATCGTACTTCTTTAGTTTTATAGGATTGGGATCGGCAGTGCTGAGGGTGCTAGAGCTCACTGACTCGACTCCAATGCAGAGGTCCTGGGTTCGAATCCCGCCATGGCGTTGGCTCAGCAGCTGACTTTAGCGTACTCTTTCTAGTTTTACGGGGTTTGGATAGGCAGTGCGAAGGGTGCTAGAGCTCACTAATTCGACTCCAATGCAGAGGTCCTGGGTTCGAATCAACCAAATCCCAACCCTCTAAAACTTAAAAAGTACGATAAAGTGGCCGCTGAGGCAACGCCATGGTGGGATTCGAACCCAGGACCTCTGCATTGGAGTCGAGTCAGTAAGCTCTAGCACCCTCAGCACTGCCGATCCCAATCCTATAAAACTAAAAAAGTATCTACGATAAAGTGGCCGCTTCGGTAACGCCGTGGTGGGATTCGAACCCAGGACCTCTGCATTGGAGTCGAGTCAGTAAGCTCTAGCACCCTCAGCACTGCCGATCCCAATCCTATAAAACTAAAAAAGCATCTACGATAAAGTGGCCGCTTCGGTAACGCCGTGGTGGGACTCGAACCCAGGACCTCTGCATTGGAGTCGAGTCAGTGAGCTCTAGCACCCTCAGCACTGCCGATCCCAGCCCTCTAAAACTTAAAAAGTACGATAAAGTGGCCGCTGAGGCAACGCCATGGTGGGATTCGAACCCGGGACCTTCGGATTCGAAGCGAGTCCGCTGCTGTGACCAAGTTTTTTATCCTTTCCTCTCCCTGCGTCCGCTGTGCGCTGGTCATTTTCATCTCCCCGCTCCGTAAATCAAAGCTCTCACATCGATAGAAAACTCTGCATCGATAGTACGTTTGTGACGTAATAAACCGGCGGCCGTCTCAAGGCCACAGCCCGTCACCGGACCTCCGGCCGTTAACACGGAAGTGTGACGCCTGCTTTATGACTACCCAGTTAAGCCCTATCCACTTACGTCTTACGTGCCCATCTCATTTACGCTCCATATGTGAAGCGGTCTTCGGGCAAAAAAATTCCAGCAGGATGCTATTTTCAGTCAGTTGTTAAACTGGTCTTTGATCAATTATTTGCAAACCAGCCTACAGTACAATTACAAGCCACTTTGACTTGAACAATGAACTTGACACTTTTCTGCCTATTTATAACACTCTGACTTCTCACTAGGTAGATACATCTGAAAGGCATGCATGGAAAAGAAAAAAAGAAGTTGCAAAAAATAGGAAATACCTAACAAACATGTTTTGAGTTTTTGACATTTCATTGATTGAAATTGATGTGTAAGATTGGTACCACAGATTGACATCAAAGATGATCGATTATTAAAATCAGCCACAAAACCAAATTAATATTTACAATAGACATTCTAACCCTAATAATGATTCACTTTTTGACACAATTCGAATTCAGTACTTACTTACATTGACAATGCATTGACATCAGCCTTGGCATTGCACACAGCACAAAATCTGTTTACCTTTCAAAAGCCGCGCCACCTTTTAACTGCGCCACCTGCCGCAGATAGGGTCGGGAAAAAACTTCACAACATGAAGGAAATAGAAATTCGTGAAGTTTTTTTTTGCGGGAAGAACGTCGCCAGCAGGGAATGCATATGTCGCCCAAGGCCCTATATACCATGTCGCCAGGGTCGCCAGCATAGATCTAAAAGCGTCGCTAGCGATGATGACGATAAGATAGGGCCAGGGTCCCACCAGCCCCTGACAGCCCTCGGAATGCTATCTATCTAGCAATGCTGCCAATAACTCGAGCGAGAGGGGATATTGGGCCATGAATAATGAATTAATTTTGTCAGTGTTTCGGGCATATTTTTTTGAATGGCTTGAGTTTTGCTGTGAATTTGGTCGGCCTAGAGCAGTGTTCGCCACGGGCCGGGCCAGCCCAACGGGCCATGGGCCGGGCTGGGCTACGGGCTGGGCCGGGCCCCCAAATATCATTAGTTAACGGGCTATGGACGGGCCGGGCCAAGAGCTTTGTGCACTATGGGTTTTGCGTTGCGACTAATGTCAATTGAAGAAAATTTGGAAACTGATGCAAACAAAACCCACTGGGAAAATACAAAAACTAAACCAAATTTAAGCAATGTGAAAGAAAACCTACTTGATATTGAAATTTGGGAATCTTGAGAATTATCCAATATCACATCATGTCACACATAGGAGGGTTTTCATAAAAATGCTGCAACCAAAAAGATCAGAGAATCTCTAGCATCATTAGTTTGTTAATAAAAGTTAAAATGTAGTCATCAGAATAACTTATTTAGCACTACAACTCCAAAAACTAAGAAGCCACTCAACAATGATGGGCTACAGGGCTACATTAAGTTTAACACTTATATATTGATATGGCGATAGTGAGACAATTCCAACACAGTCTTTTTTCCTTCACCGACGGCTTTTTAACGAACAGAACCTTAAAAGGATACTCACAAAACACACTGTAAGTAACGAGGAATTCTACAGAGTATTTCGCGATGAAAGCTTCTTTAAATGTCCATAAATTTGTCAAAATAAATCACAACAAACCAGCCCCCTCTCACTCTCAACAAAATTTGCATCATGGCGGCGGTGCTATGTTTATGTGGCGGCATCTAGGTAGTATACACAACAGTATATCAAATAAATACGTTTTTTAAGTAAGTACCAGGGTGAAAAACAAAATTAAACAAATAAAAAATAAAACTAAATCACAAAGTCTGAAAACTTGAACGAAAAACAAAACAAATACTTGATCATATATGTTTTATTATACAATTGGTCAAAATCGCTACCTGCCGCAGCTGCGACAATTAAGAAGTGTTCGCTCATTTTCGATTGATGATGATGATGCGTAAAATTCGTAAAAGTACCCAATGCCATTTCAAGCTTACCATGTTTTCTGCTTACGCTGCTAGCGATATCCATATCTTGAAAAGAGCCTAACATAAAATAGCAAGGAAAGTAGCAGATAGTTGTCCACACTCCACAGAGATTCGGTTGACACGTGGGCATGAATTGAAAATAGTTTAAATCAGTTTTGCTGATAAATAGATGGATTTTCTCTTTTTTTGGAAGACAGTGCTAAAGTTAGTGTCACCTATTTTGTATGCTTTCTCAGGCTGTTGATATTGCAGCATCTATGGAGTGAATTTAACAGCAAGGTCAATCCCAGACAGATTCATCAATTCCCATAAGTCAAGCTTTTTTCTGCTGGTAAGTGCTGGGAAGTATAGAGTATGTTGCAAATACTTCCTTCAAGTATGCATTAGAGTCACCAATTATGAATGATAATGTTCACACACATCAGCTTGCAAGATAACTTTACTCATAGAATGTAGTTAATATAATCATGGAAACTTTTTATAGGTGTGTAATCATGACCTAATTGACTGAGGTGCTTGCTGTTACTGTTAAAATTTGTGCCATAGGTGCTTGAAATGATTATATTCATTGAAAAGAAGGGAGTCATGATTGCCATGTTAATATTCATGCAATTTGAATTGTTCTCAAAATAGTGTAATCAATCATGCTTATTATAGCAATGGACTAAGACAATAACTAGATTGCTATTTTTGACGGGCCGGGCCGGGCTGGGCTTGGAATATTTGCCAACAGCGGGCTACGGGCTGGGCCGGGCTCTGAACCCATGGGCCCGGGCCGGGCTGGGCTGGGGATTTTGGGGCCCGTGGCGAACACTGGCCTAGAGGGCGGAACTGTAGTATGTCCCTCTCAACTAACCGATCCTTTTCTCACCTCCACCGGGTCTGACGTATTTTCAGAATGGACATTGTACCGTCAGTCATTAGCCACATGACGATAAACTCCCTTCTACCGTAAACTGCTGAACGGGATGGAGGGGGGAGGGGGGCTCGGTGAGAACAGAATACGGATTTGGCAAACAGCATACAGCCGTTGTAGAGGTCTTTGACGCTCTTGTCGGCAACAGCAATCAGAAATCGGCATTTCAGTTAGATCCACAATCCACATCACTGTATTGACTACAAAAAACGACGCAATGTTCACCAGCCTTGCATTGACTTAGTCGCATCGGCGGCAAAAGAACAGCTTCCAACTTCCAGCACGTCAGTTCATCAACAGCATTAACGAATAACAACCGAGCACACAATATGGGCATGGCGAAATGAAAAATAAATCGCCGTTAGCACAATGCAACACACTGCAGATCGGACCAAATCACTCAGCCCTTTCACTGACGTCCGAATTCCAATCGTTCATATTCTCTTCAGCTCAGCACCGTCTGAACCAACCGTCAAACGTGTTTTTAGTTCACATTTAGTTCACATACACACCCACACTTCATCAACATACCCAGACTCTCTCAGCGCCCCCCCCCCCCAAACACACTCTCCCCACACCGTCCCTACGCGGCGGCAGCCGGCGGTGCGTCCTGTGCCGACACGGGTTCGTCCCCAGCCGCCCGCTCCACCGGGTGGTGTTTCTCGCAGTACGCGCGCAGCGTCTCCAATCGCTCGGTGAGCGGCATCCGCGGCTGGCGCAGCAGCGTACGCTCGTTACCGAACGCCGAGTACGAGCTCTCGCCGTCCTCTCCCAGCAGGCGGCGGAGAGCACGGTTCCGCTCCAGGGTCTGGCGAGGGTGAGACAGAGGGCGTTTCAAACGAGATGATATGGGCGGACTGAGTTTTATCGGTTATATCGACGTGTCAAAATAAAATGACGTTTTAGTAACTGACGTGAATATTGAATATTGAAAAAAAAAACAATTCTTAGGCATCAACATTCAGAACAAGTAAAAAATCACATAAGCTGATATCGCCGCATACAAAACATAGTTTCGTACTAATAGAAAGTTTCAGCGCACTGGTACCCAATAAGAGTTCCATAAAAATGAACAACTACCAGCCGACTATCTCGAAAGACGGAATCAGTAGTCAAACTTTCCAGGCTCCGCTATACCTTTTCGTAGAACTCGACGCCGCCCCAGGCGTAGGCGGCGCCCAGCCGAGCCGCTGCCATGTCCGACTCGCTGTCCCGGTGGTGCTGGATCACATCGGTGACTGTCACCCAGACGGCAACACCGAACAGGGAGACCAGCGAGTACAACATCACGCGCAGACCCTGCCGGAGAGAAGAGGCAGAAAATGACCTAATGCAATGCACCCTAGAAAATGGCATGAGGAAAGCCCGTTTAGGTCCCCGCTAATTGTTGTTACAGTATGTCGACATTTACAACAACGTGATGACAGCGTAACTGTAACTGCTCAACCATACTATCCTACCCTAAGCTGCCTCACTGTCTCCCTTCCCGACACATTACCCAATATATAGCGCCCCTCCTATCCCCCCCAATCGTCGTCTCACCCGTGGCCGTTGTGCGAAGCCCAGTCGCTGGTTGAGGGAGCTGCCCAGCAGATAGGTAGCGAATAGCGCTGCCGCGCCCACACCTCCGTCCTGCCACACCTGCGAGCTGCGCACGTGCCACAGCTCGCGCGCGATGGCGAACCGCTGGGCGGCCGGCGAGAGGCGCAGGCCGTCGTTCAGCAGGACGCCCTCGCGCGACTCCCAGTCCACCTTCTTGCCGCCCACCTGCCGTCGACAAAGGAGAAATCGGCTCATTTGACATAAGTGCAGCAGTGAATAGTAATGTAGAATAAGAGATAAATGGAATTATATCATTTAAATTCAATCCTGTAAAAAGGCATGCAACTTTAATTTACTGGTCACCATTTCATGACGATCCTACGCCCGCCTCCCACCGCCTACCGTGAAGCCGCTACTGTTGAGCTCGGCGGGACCGTCGAGCGCGAAGGTCTGCGGCAGCCCGATGGCGGCACCCCAGCGCAGTCCCGTGCCGCCCGCGTGGAACGGATCGGCGCCGAACGCCGTGAAGAAGCGCAGTCGGCTGCGCTCGTCGGCGTCCACCGCGGCGTCATCAAGCACCGCGTCCACATGCCGCGTCAGCTCCGGCGTCAGCTTCACAGGCAGCCCCTCTCTGCAGGAAACAGGCGCATGGGAGTGAGGGAGGAGAGTTGTGCAAGTCCAGAATAAAACATTAAAAAATGTAGGAACAGGACATGTCAAAAGGTGGAAACAATGAAATGCTTTTTAGGCTTACAATTTACAAGAGATATGGGATAAATAAATAGAATATAAAAGCCTAAAATAATTCATAGTTTAAGTTTTACCGAGGCTTTTATGCCATTTGAGCTGGTATACAACAGCACGTAAGTTATACAGAACATACAAATTGAGATATTCGACCTCAGTGGCTGCATATTTCAGCTCCCTGTACCATAGTCATTTCATTCCAAAGGATTGTGATGCATGTTCACAAATTTAAAAGAAGTTGTTGGTGGGCAGCCCTAGTGCTAGGCTAGCGAATCCCACATAAAACTTGAACCGTGCTATTTGTTAAAAAAAAAACTTACAAATTTTACCTTTAGCTAAAAGCCATCTCTGAAAAAGTTATGGCATCCTGTTAAGGCCTGGCTCTTCAAAAGAAATAATCTCATTGATGATGATGCTTAATTTCTAATACATTGGACATATGCTTTATATCAATAAACTGATTTAATCGCTGACCTTTACTGAAGACTAACTTCATAAAATTGTAATACGATTGTGGTACAGTCATTTTTAATGCATGACCATACGTACGACTGTTTTATATCTTACCTGTATGCCTGTACAAAACGCTTATACTTATCTAGAAATAGCCCGTGTGGCAGCAAATATCCACCAAATATGCAACCACCCGCGAGTCCCACACAATATTGAGAGATTCGGCGATTGGATGAAATCCATTTAAGAAACTTCGCCATAGCGTGGATCTTGGCGTGGACTTATCTTGGACTTATCTAAACCAAAAATACAACTCAAACTGCGTTATTCGTATAAATAATAAATGGTGACCCGGGACCCTTCACACAAGAAGCACTTATCATGAAGGTCATATGTTCTTTACAAGATGTCAAAGTGCTGCACACGCAATCATATCCTACACTGATTTGTTAATTTTAGCTTACTCTGCTAGTTTAGGCGTTATACGGAAGTCGTGAACAAAGTGTTTTGTTGTCGCAGCTGCGCATTTAATGTCTCAAAAATTGCTAAGTCAGTGTAGCTAAATTTAACCTCTTCGTAAAGAATGAAAGCAAGGCTTATCGCAAGCTTATCGCCCCGTACGACGCAACGCGCTCAGGGTCAGATAATTTGTACGCAGGGGAATAAAACTTGCATAAAACTTGCATGGCGTGTATGTGCTCCCACGTCCTTTCATTTGCATACCTATATACCTACCTAGTTTCTACCTACCCATCTCGATTATTTTGCTTTTACGTAAAAGTCACATGATGAAGTCGGTCAACAAGCAACCATTAGGCCCGTAATCCGCGCCGATGGGGCCTGCCGAGCAAAGCGCACAGATGGACATTTTGCCGCCCCCCCCCCCCCGGGATCTCGAGAACCACACAATATAGCGACAAGCATAGCGACAAGCATCAAACGGTGTTGGATAGCCCCAACTGGGAACTACCTTAAGTGACCCAGGGGCGTCGACACCGGTCCGACTTTTCCGACTAGTCGGACCACTTTTTCGACTAGGCGGTGCCCTGCTGTGGCTCGCGGGGGCCCTGCTGCGACCGCGGGAGCCCCTGCTGTGGCCGCGGGGGCCCCTGTTGGGGCTCTCGGGGGCCCTGCTGCGGCCACGGGGGCCCCGCTGCGCCTCGCGGGGCCCTGCTGCGGCTCGCCCCCCCCCCCCCCTGCTACAGAATGCGGGGGCCCTGCTGCGCCTCTGGGGCCCTGCTAGACACCGCGGGGGCCCCTTCTGCGGCTCGCGGGGGCCCTGCTGCGACCCGCGGGTGCCCTGCTGCGACTACGGGGCCCCTGGTGCGGCTACGGGGGTCCCTGCTGCGGCCACGGGGGCCCCTGCTATAGAATTCGGGGGCCCTGCTGCGCCTCTGGGGCCCTGCTAAACACCGCGGGGGCCTATACATTTGTATACTCATGTATGTATGTAAATGTACGTTGGGAAGCCGTTCGACACCTGGGGGCCCCCACCGGTGGGGGCCCCCCGAGAAAAAGTCGGACCAGTTTTCCTTACGCGTCGACGCCCCTGAAGTGACCCAATTTTATTGACCTCGGTTTGACCAATGACGTCACAGGTCAGGTCAAATATCGAATTTTCACCGTTTACACTTTACAGACAGTTCAAGAAATATGTTGTAAAATCGAGTAAAAAGGCATATTATTAAAAATCATCGATATGCAATTGTCCGTCAAAGACATGTTTTACTATTTGAGGTCACTAACATAGGCGGCGGAACGGGGAGGGCACCGGGGCACCGTGCCCCCCTTTGATTTTGGCATTTTGACATTAGCCCTATGGGCGTTGCATGGAAAGAATGGGACCAAAAGTCGGCAGTGCCCCCCCCCCCCCTCCCTTAACCCTCGCCCGTATAGGGGGGGTGGAACGGACCCCCCTCGATTTTTCGCAAATAACTCGCGTAAAAAGCGGCCGATCGCGACGAAACTTTCAGTACCCTCGCGTTAATCAATTTTACACCCACCCTGAAATTATCATGACCCTGACCCTAATGACCTTTGACCTGTGACCTACTTTTCGAGACCATGTTTGGCCGGAATCGCGATTCGGCGTATGTCGGCTCGCATTAGCCGCGCGTTTGCAGTCTTTTCGTGGTTTTAAGCGTTCAAACATGGGATATGATGTTGCTTTCATGCATTAGGGTGGGTGTCAAGGTCACCGGAAGGTCAGGTCAGGTCATTAGCCTTTGGTGACCTCGGTTCACTTTTTCGAGTTTTACGTGTTTCTAGGCCAGTTTTTGGAGCTGAATTCGAATTTAGCAACCATATGAACATTTACGAAGTAGTTTTGGCACATTCGTAGCATGCTACGAAGCTGTCAGAGGCGGTTACCACCTACTACGAATACCCTTACTGGTTGACCTGACCTGACCTGACCCGACCTGGCCTAAATGCATGAAGACATCATCTGTGATCAAAACTTACATGATATTCGTGATCAGCACCCCAAAAAACCCATATCAGCCACGCTTTACGACTTTCTAACAGGTCCCGATATTCCCGACTTTTGGGTCATTGACCTGACCTGGAAGGTCAACCGATGACCAAGGACCTTAAAATTGGGTATCATCGGTTTCCTCTCGTCACGGGCAACACGCTCGGCTCGTTTTTTTCCGCGAAGCTCTAGCTTGATCAGGGGCGAAACGGCAAGGGGGGTCCAACGGACCCCCCCCCCCCCCCTTATACGTTCGCGGCTGGAAAATCACCAATACGGGCGAAGGTTAAGGTGTTCCGCCGCTACTGGTCACTAATACCAGATCAAGTCAAAGAGGTCAGGTCACTGAGGGTCACAGTACGGAAGTTTCGTGTGATACATGTTTTATGGTCCAAATGTTTTATGTTTTATGGACAAATGCGATAATGTGGGTCAGGCAACCTTTAAAAAATCGGGACCTGTTAGAACGTCGTAAAGTGTGGCTGCTAGGGGTTTTTATCAGGGTGCTGATCACGAATATCGTGTTAGGTTTGATCACAGATCATGTCTTTAAGCATTTAGACCAGGTCGGGTCAGGTCAGGTCAGGTCATCCAGTAGGGGTCGTGACGGGTATTCGTAGTACGTGTCAACGGCCTCTGGCAGTTTCGTAACATGTTACGAAGGCACCAAAACTACTTCGTAAATGTTCAAATAGTTTATAAATTCGAATTCAGCTAAAAAAACTAGCCTAGAAACACGTAAAGCTCGAAAAAGTGAACCGAGGTCACCAATGTTCAATGACCTGACCTGACCTTCAGGTGACCTTGACATCCACCCAAATGCATGGGAGCAACATCAAATCACATATTTGAACGTTTGAAACCACGAAAAGCTTGCAAAGGCGCGGCTAATGTGAGCCGACATACGCCGAATCGCGATTCCGGCCAAACATGGGTTCGAGAAATAGGTCACAGGTCAAAGGTCACTTGGGTCAGGCTCATGAAATTTTCAGAGGTAGGTGTAAAATTGATCAACTCGAGGGTACTGAAAGTTTCGTCGCGATCGGCCGCTTTAAACGCGAGTTATTCGCGAAAAAAACCATGGGGGAGGGTCCATCCGACCCCCCCCCCCTCTACACATGCGATGGGTAATAAAAAATGCTTTTTATTTTGGGGGGTCAAGGTAACAAAATTTTAAAATCCGAGATAGCAGTTTTGTAGCGCCGTCTTTTCTCTACACGGCCACATAAAGAACATTAAAATTGCTCGTTAGCTGTAGCTTTTGTGAGCGTTTCAAGATTTCATTCTTTTAGCTCATTTTTGCTCGAACATGACCTCAGTTTGACCTCAACAACTCCTGACCTAAGGTGGCCTAGGTATACCTAACTTGAAATGTTTGTGTGATGGTGTTAACTTTATGTTTTGAAAGGTAGGTACTGAAAATTTGGCGGCGCTGCGCACCGCCGCGCCGTTTTTCCCTATTCAAGAAAAACCACAGGGGGGCAAAATGCCCCCATCAGGGCGCGGGATAAGACATAGGATAAGTCAATGGAGATTGGAGGGAATATGAAAAAAGAATATTTTGACACCGTAAATGGTCTCCAACTAATTCAAGCACATGAAATCGTGATTCGTGGTTTCCTATACTCCTAGCATTTATCGCAAGGTCCGATTATTCAGTTTTGCACTGTGGTAGGTATACGATAATACGGACTGTCACGAAGCTCGCTTCAGGTCATCGGATTATATTTTCAGTAACTCCCGAGCGAAATTTATTTAGTGAGGCACAACGGAATAGCCGCCTATGTAAGCAATAGATCCCGAAAGACCTGTCGAATCGATTGACATTCAATGTGACCTCATGCGACAAACTTTATGACCTGAGCGACTGCAAAGACCAAGTTGACCTTTTCTGATAAAAGTAATCATTCGACGCGCCTGGGCATGACGAACAGGATGGTGCCAAATTCCAAAATCACGACATCTTTATTATCCTTTACGAAGTTAATTACCAAAGCAGGCTCCTGCTTTTGGGGCCTTTCTGACCTCAGAGGTCACTGGCTGGCCTGAAAATTAACATTGTGTAGGTAAGTACCAGATACTTACTACGCCTTGTAAGGGCGCACACGGCTTTCTTCTGCGAAGCTCACAGCTCAAGTAGGTAGGGTTGAAACGGCGATGTGAACGGCGATGTGGAACGCCCCCCCCCCCCGCCGCTACCCTCGGCCGTCTTCCTTATGAAGAAACCCGATAAGTCCGGCAAGGGTTAAGCGTCGCTTTACAGGTCCCGCTCTAGCCTCATTTGTATGCAGCCGTGGATAGGCGGGATACCATACCGGTCGGAACTGCAAGCCAGGCTATAGTCCGACCGGCTCGGCCCGGTTGTGCGGCGCCGGCTATCTGCAGGTGTTTGTGTGCACAGTCAGTACCTACGTCCGACCACCCCGGCTGACGGCTCTGTGAGCGCTGGGTCTCTGACCGGCCGGTCTGTGTTTGCACAGTGATCGTTTGTGCAGAGGGCGGCGTCGACAGGACCTGTGTGCTTGACCTCGTTCTGACCTGCGACTGCGCCCACGTCTCCTCTCTGGCGGAGAGAGACATTCCAAACTCGGGGAGCGAGTCCAGCCTGAAGGTGGTCGGTGGTGTGAGCAGAGAGGGTGGGCGAGGGAGGTAAGTATTCGCTACCCTTTACTTTGCTCTTGTTTGATAATTGCTCTTAATTTACTGTAGTGTGTGCCTCGAAAGGCAGATGGGTATTTCCCACCTTTGTGCGTAACCAGGCCTTTCCGGCCAGACATGAGCGCGCTCATTACATTATGCCCGGCCGACTCATTCAATGTTCCGGGGATCGCATGGATGGAACATCTGCCGTCTCTACTTCCGTTGTAAATCTGGTGAGTGGTGACGCCATCCCTATTACACCTGGATGACGTCACAGTATTTGAGCCTGGCGCGGCTGGCACCGTTCTGATTGGTCAGCCGGCGGGGCGGAGAGCCAATCAGCGCTCGGTGGCTGCCACCTGTCGGCTGCCGCCGCCGCCGCCCCAGCGCGGCCAGCTGTGCGGGCAGTTCGTCGCTGTGGGTCTGTTGCGTTGGTCCGCCGCTGCGCAGTTCCAGAATCTCACCGCGGAGCTATGAAGGCTGCTGTCGTGGACACGGGTCGCTCTGCGCGACTACGAGCGGGTATGAAGACTCCCCGCGCCCGGGCGGCGTCGGTCGACTGTGCCGATCAGGTGCAGCTGTACCTGAACCGCCTGACCGCCCTGGTGCCCTCTGCGCCCAAACACCGGCGGCTCTCCAGGCTGGAGGTGATTCAGTATGTCATCGACTACATCTGTGACCTGGAGGACACCCTACTCGGCCGCCAGCTGCCGCGCCACAGCGAGCGAGAGGACACCGAAAATGGTGACGACGCGAGCGAGCGCCCCAGGACGGCCGCCCACGCGAGGACGGCGCCGACCGCTCCGACCGAGGGTGACTCACAGGAGGATATGGACCGGTCTGATCAGGTGAGCACGCGGTGAGGTCGGAATGGGGACGGGGAGGGGATGGGGCGGCGACGGGTAGGGTGGTGGGGTGGTGACCTCTGGTCGCAGGGATGGGATGAGGTGGTGACCTCTGGTCGCAGGGATGGGAGAGAGAGGTGGCTTGCTGTGCTTGTGATATGTAAATTGCGGCCATAAATTATGTGCAGTATGAATGCTATTTGAGGTGCCACGAAACAGCGCTTTCATCTGAACACAACTGACCACCTAACTTGCAACGTCATCTAAAATCATTACTCAATTGTGCCCTGTGCGGCTGTGGGGCGCCGGCGGGCCGCCAGGTGTGGGCCGGTCGGCCGCAGCAGCCCCGCATACCGCCGCGTCTGGTGAGCGCACCGCTCCCTCTCAGCGGGCCCTCCATTGTGGGCGTCACCTTGACGCAGCTGCGGCGGCGCATCGTACCAGCTCGCGGCGTGACGTGCTCGCTTTGATCCCTTCCAGCCGCCGCCGCCGCCGCCAGCTGCTGGCTCGTAACCGCCCGCCGGACCGGAGGTGCGTCCGGCTGCCGGCCACCTGCGACCACTGCTCGCCCTCTGTGCGGCGGACCCGTCGAGCGAAACCGGCACCGGATCGACGTGGGAGCCGAGCTGGGAGCGCGCCTGGTCCGCCGCCGATCTGCGGGTCTGTCCCCCCGGGGACCGTTGGTGGGGTGGGGGGCGACCGGAGCCGCCCCCTCGGCGGGGACACCAGCTGTCCCAGCCATCTGTCCCACAGCCGGACGGACGGACGGACGGGACAGATGTGACAGACACACAGGCCGGGTGTGACAGATGAACGAGCCGCTGCCGGCTGCTCGAACGGGTCGATATTACCCCGTGATCGGCCCGCACCGTCCTCCTGATATTTTATTTGACTGACGTACGTACACTGACGGATCCAGAAAGGTGGTATTGAACGCTGCGAGGGGCATTTTCCCAAAAACATAAGATTTTAAAATCTCCTCGGATTTCGCTTTCTCGTGCATTGCGGTGCAATGTACATAATGATAATTGTTTCGTATAAATGTTCCCTCGTTTTCTTTCTCTGCAAGGAAAACGACACCCTTTTATCAATAGCTGACACTGCAGAAGGGACGATTGCCCCTACATAATGCCTCCTCTACATGGATCCGTCAGTGTAACGCACTGAATGTTTAGTGTTGAACCCCGTCGGATAGACGGGTCGCAGATATCATAAGTTATCGTCAAACCTGTACCACCATTCGTGACAATGATGGAGCCCCTAACTGGCATTGTTAAAACCACAGAATGGTCATTAGTTTCGGCCACTCTGGCGTCCCATCCCCAGTCCGTCAGCTGCGGCCACGGACCCATCTGTGTGCCGACTGCATTGTCCACCCAATCCGGTGTGAGTGTCTGGCCAGTCGGAACGCTCTCTGACCGAGGGTGTCTCCCTCCCCGCTGAACACATAGGAGTGTCGCGGCAGCAGCTGTGCACACTGTCCGCCCCTCCCCTCTCCGGTCTACCCTCCTCCCCGTGCAAACACCACATCCGTGAGCCGACCGATTCGCCGTCTGTCGCCCGTTCGAGCCGCGGCGCTATCTTTTGTTGCGGGTGTTTGTATATTGTTATCTGTATCTGTGATATGAATTATATATAGCGTGTTTGTGTACGTGTCGTGCTCGTGTGTGACACTGTCTAGTAGCCGGAGTGGCCAAGTACAAAGTGTGACGTGACGTGTGTGCACGGTGGGTGACGGTGTCGTGACGGGCGCCGTCACGTGTCGAGAAATACACAGCTGTTAGAAATGGTTGCTGTGTTTTGAAAAGAAAACGATTCTCTACGCCTCGAGACGGTGTTTTGTTAGAATTCATTGGCGAGTTGATGGATTTTCTGTAGGTTTGTGAATCGTGAACAATGTCGATTATTTTTGCTGGTTAGTAGTCGATTAATTAAACGGTAGTATTTAATAACAATAATCTTTACTACAATCTCATTTCGTTGCGTTGCAAAAGTGGTTTACCTATAGGTGGGACAGAAAAGATGCACTGCTGCTAATAAATAACACACATAATTGGTATTTACCTAGGGTCTGCTCTTATAACGGGCTTACATCTACTGAGGATTAAGTGCCTAATTCATTGCTTCCTACGAGACGGAAATAGAACGACGATCACCACTTCACGTCTTGTAACTGTCTTAGGTATGCTTAATACGGTATAACCTGTATTTTTCTTAATGAGCCCTGAGTAACATTGCAGTTTGCAGGCGCCTCTCTGCTCGCCATCTGTTGGCAGTGGGTCCGCGGCGGGTTGGAGGTGCCGTGGGAACAGAGTCCATCAGCGGTGGGCCGGCTGTCAGGTGGTCATTAGAGCTCCGTATTACCCTCGGTCAGCCGGCAGACCGTGGGTGCACACCGCCGTGACCAGTCGGTCAAGTGGCCCGCGGCGACCGGACGGTCATTTCGTGAACCGCCGCCCGCGACAGGGCGAATTAGTCAGCCTGGGCCGGCGGGCTCTCCCATGCGTGGACAAATAGACGGTGATTTTGTTTACAGAACATAGGCTGGAGGTGTCATAGGCATGGGAACAAATTATATAGAACAGACGGGAGTGAGATAATGATGATGAAGTAATTGAAATGAATGTAACTACACGGCATTTCCCACAATAATTCGTGTTTCAATCAGCTTTGATTGAATCAGCAAAGCACTGGTCTAACAATTAGCAAAGGCACAAATTACATCTTTATATTTTCCAACGCAAACAGAATGAAGACATGTCTGATAATTTCCTCGATAGCAGTATATGTGTCCTTCAACTATATATGACCCATGGGCTTTGCAGCCCACCACTTTTTCCCATAAATTGAATGAAAAAAGTGAGCTGAACCAATCTGCATCAGTTAATTCGTTTTTTTTTTGCGCAAGTCTCAGGACAAACCAATAAAACTTCTATGTTTATCGAATAACATTACCTATTGAATAGGTCGATCTATTCACTTTCAGCAGAATACACAATACACATACCTATCTCGAACCGTTTTATACCTACCTCTGTTCACACGTACATCTTCGGACATGTTACACATAATCAAGTTAAATTTAGCAATAAAGTGCGTTACAAAATATTTATTCCATCACTGATCACCGAAAGCGTTACACACGTTGCTCCATCATCCCCCATTATGCTTCATTACCAAGGGCTCAATAGCTTTACCTATACGTGATGTCTTGGCATAAAATGTTGTACTATATGTCATATGACGACACGAAAGTTTAAGGAAAATACATGTTTTGATAAGTAATTTATAACCACACTCAACAGACATTGTCACGATGGTTTTTCATTGCTGGATGCCCAGATTACACACAAAACACAGTTAATTATACCTTTGAATGTGAGAGAACGAGTGTCAAATAGCAGGTGCCGCGGCCCTCCATTTGTGTCACTGCCGCCCTCTGACCCCTCCCCACCCCCCACCAGGGGAGGGGCGGGCTGCCGTGCACGTGCACTGAAATGTCAGATAAGTGACGCACGTCGGCGACTCGCAGCTGCCCGGCGCGGCGCGGCGCGGTCCTGTTCCACGTGTGAGCCCGAACTGTGTCCTGGTCAGTGCATTATATACCGTGAATATGACGGACGGATGCCTGCACCCTGACATATGTTTGTTTGTTTGCTCGATTTTATTGTTCATTATCACAAATATTTTGATAGGCACAAGTCTTAGATTGGCATAAAAGCTTTACAGCTTATAAGTTTAACAGCGGATTTATATGTGACATGGCTTTGGCGAACGTGACATTAACAAACAATGGAGGGTCAAGTTTTATTTCATGGTCATCTTTTTACGTGCAACATATTTTTGGACGATCTGAGTAAGAGCGGTTGTCGAAAAAAAAGAAACCCCGAAGTCCATTCTGCAGTTAAGCGCGGTGCAATTATAGAAACGGTAGGTACTGAAGGACATGTGGGACAGATGTGGCTCTGATTTTCCATTGATCTTCCCCACTATCGCGGTCCGGGCCGGGCCGAACCGACCTCGGCCCACTCAGCGGCCCGCATGTGCCGCCGATGAGGTCACACCTGCCCCGGTGGATAGGTGTGCGGGCCGACCGTGCAGCGGGCCAAGGGCCGAGAGGGCGCGGCGGCGAGGGTGGCTGGTGCTGTCACCCTCACGGCGAGGGTGACTGGTGCTGGTGCCTGTCAGGGATCGGTGCGGGGGATTAGCGGAGACCACGGGAAGGATTCTGCCTTTCTCCGCGTCAATTCGCTCGCTGTTGGTTCAGTTGTGCTCCTATTTCGATTCGTCTCTGTGGGATATGGTCTATATAGGTTAATTCAAGCATGTGAAACGTAACAATGCCTTATTCGCATTCCTCTTTGCTCCACACCGACACAGGGCACAGATATATCGGACATGCTATAAGTATGTAGATAATTCGATATTCTGTATTCGGTATTTGTATAAGCCGACTACATGAGCCTTCCTTGCGAGTAGCAAAGTAATATTGTTCCTCGCAGCCCATTTTCAGTGGCAGTCATGAGAACCGAAGCAGCGCCGCCGACGTGCGGAACTGATCGGGGAGCGAAACACGCTTGTCATGTTAGTATAAGGTGGGCGTGCTGTCGACCGATAGACTGTGTGCTAACAACATCGCATTAGCGTCTCATCAGCCAGACGGCCACCGCCCACAGCGTCTCCGTCTGAGCCCACTGTCAGAGCGCCCACAATGACAGTCCCACAATCCCAGTCCCACGATCACGGTCCCACTGTCAGAGCGCCCACAATGACAGTCCCACAATCCCAGTCCCACGATCACAATCCCACTGTCACAGCGCCCACAATGACAGTCCCACAATCCCAGTTCCACAATCCCAGTCCCACTGTCAGAGCGCCCACAATCCCAGTCCCACAATCCCAGTCCCACGATCACGGTCCCACTGTCAGAGCACCCACAATGATAGTCCCACAATCCCAGCCCCACGATCCCAGTCCCACGATCACGGTCCCACTGTCAGAGCGCCCACAATGACAGTCCCACAATCCCAGTCCCACGATCACATCCCACTGTCACAGCGCCCACAATGACAGTCCCACAATCCCAGTCCCACGATCACAGTCCCACTGTCACAGCGCCCACAATGACAGTCCCACAATGACAGTCCCACAATCCCAGTCCCACGATCACGGTCCCACTGTCAGAGCGCCCACAATGACAGTCCCACAATCCCAGTCCCACGATCACATCCCACTGTCACAGCGCCCACAATGACAGTCCCACAATCCCAGTTCCACAATCCCAGTCCCACTGTCACAGCGCCCACAATGACAGTCCCACAATGACAGTCCCACAATCCCAGTCCCACGATCACGGTCCCACTGTCAGAGCGCCCACAATGACAGTCCCACAATCCCAGTCCCACGATCCCGGTCCCACTGTCAGAGCGCCCACAATGACAGTCCCACAATCCCAGTCCCACGATCACAGTCCCACTGTCAGAGCGCCCACAATGACAGTCCCACAATCCCAGTCCCACGATCACGGTCCCACTGTCAGAGCGCCCACAATGACAGTCCCACAATCCCAGTCCCACGATCACGGTCCCACTGTCAGAGCGCCCACAATGACAGTCCTACAATCCCAGTCCCACGATCACGGTCCCACTGTCAGAGCGCCCACAATGACAGTCCCACAATCCCAGTCCCACGATCACAGTCCCACTGTCAGAGCGCCCACAATGACAGTCCCACAATCCCAGTCCCACGATCACAATCCCACTGTCAGAGCGCCCACAATCAGAGTCCCACAGTCACTCGTTCCTGACTGTCACAGAGAGGTCTGAGAGACACATCTGTCAGAGATGTGGTCTGTCGGGGAGGCACGTCTGTCAGAGAACTATAAGTATGTCTGTCACAGAGTTATGTCTGTCGCAGACCGGTCCGGGAGGGCATGTTTGTCAGGAAAACGCGTCTGTCACATGCAGCGGCCCGAGAAGTACGTCTGTCACGGAACAGTCGGTGGGGAGGCACATGGTCCGGGAGGCACGTCTGTTCGTGGGGCACGTCTGTCACACAGGCCGGCCTGCGGGGCACGTCTGTCCGGCAGGCACGTCTGTCACAGATGGCCGGCCGTCCCGCGGCTGACACCCGAGCTGACAGTGGTCGCCCGGCGCTGACAGATGGCGACCGGAGCCGACTGCGACACCCAGCCGCACTGTGCACGGCAGCTGCCGCCGAACCGAACGGCGGCGGATTGTGGGGAGGGCTGTGCCGAACGGCGCAATGCTGCCGACTGCCGTGGCTTAGTGCAGATGGGGCTTAGTTTTGGTAATGAGACCAGTGTAACTTGCTGTTGGAGTAACTCGCATTTGAGTTGTTCACCTCACGCATGAGGTCTCATCAGTTTGGCTTTATTTACTGCAGCTCATGAGTCTATCGAGGAGTGAAGTGACTCATTGACTCCGTCCGTGACTCACTAAGTCAGTGAGTCTCCGAGATACTGTTGCTGTTTGCCGAACTCACTTGTGTCGTGGAATTATCATTCCGCCTTGCAAAGAAAACCCCCCGAAAATGGACTCCTGATCTCCGAACAATGCGACTCCGTTCAACTATTGTTAAACAAACGGTCTATATTTTGACAACTATAAAGTTAACGAGACGCACGAACCCTGTAACATGCCCTAGAACATATAAACTGCAGGGCTCGGTGAGAGGCCTTATTGCAGCATCATTGTACCAGTAAAACGCCTTTTGGGCGAAGAACGAGCGAGCGAGATAGTGAGCCCTGCACGTGCGAAAGGGCGAGAGGGTACTTCCAACGGGCTTGCGCAAAGCACCCTTCTAACCGGTCGCTAGCGGTGTACCAAATTTGAACGCAATCGGCCCAGCCATTCCTGAGATCTGGAAGCGGCATTCTGCACGTGCGCACGTGCAAACGGGGTCCAAACTGACTTTTGCACGGCACCCTACTAACTGGTCCCCAACCGTGTACCAAATTTGAGCGCAATCGGCCCAGCCGTTCTCGAGATCTGGAAGCGCCCCCTGCACGTGCGCACGTGCAGTAGCACCTTAACCGCAACACATGGGAATGCATTGTCTGATGGGTGCCTACCTGTATGCCAAGTTTCAGCAAAATCGCCCCAGTAATTACCGAGTTATTAAAATGGGAACAAATTTGACACCTCTTATTGTTGTATTTTGCACGTGCACTGGGGTGACCCACATGCATCGAGAGTATCCTATTTTTTGGTAGAAGGGATGCTGCTACCCTACAAAAGTTACCGCAAGCCAATCGCCCAAGCGGCTGCTGAGATATGAGCCTCTCAAAATCACTACTTTTGCAAAACAGCTTGAACACCCTTGACTTCTCACGTGGCACGTGCCACGCCGGCCACTGAGATGTATCAAAAGTAGTCAATTACGGGGTAGAAGGGATGGGGCTACCCAACAAAAAAGACCGCAGGCCAATCGGTCCAGCGGTTGCTGAGATATAAGCCTCTCAAAAGCGTTACAGGCCGGGCCGGGCCGGGCCGGGCCGGGCCGGGCCGCTCATACTGAGATTTTTCCGCTATATTGAAAAGACTCACTTCGCTCGCTGCGCTCGCTCGCTCGTAATCACCCGTTACCTATAAAGAACTAGGACCTGCAATGTATCCCGAAAGTAACCCCCGTAAATCTACAGACATAAAAAGTTGGGCATGCTTCCATGGTCAGCCGGCCATGGGCAGCTGTGTGAGATGACTTCACGTTGTGGTGACGGTCCCGGAGCCTTCACACAAAGACAGTCAGCGACTGTCGACATCTGACTAGCTCACTAATTGGAAGGAGAGCGAGTCAAAGCTCAGAGCTCACCGAGCTTCAGCCGAGCCGGTGAATGAAGAGCTGGAGTCATGCTGGAATGTCATGGTAGTTAGCGAGTAGGGTTGAATGCTTGCGTTGATAGATGTGGGTGGGACGCTGTCGCTTTCGTATGAATGCGGTAACGATCCATCAAAATGATTAACGATGAATTTCGTTACGGTAATGCTCGTCACAGTGCACCATTTATTTTCCGCTGACCGCATCGTTGAATGGTGAATGTACTGGTCTGATTCGTCGAATCACTGTCGAGTGCCGTACGGCGCTCTGAACCAGCCGTCAGACCAACACGCAACATCAGCGGCCGGCGGGACCTCGCATCCAACAGCGCTGAATGAGCGCCTGTTGCTGTGAATGGCTCTCACTTTTACCAAACCATTCAGAAATGTGACAGCGAGCGGCGTGGCTGGCCGTGTCCCAGTGTCAGCCCGACCCGACCCGACCGCCTCCGGCTCGGAGCGGGGCGTGGGAACGGAAGTGATGCCACGGCGGAGCGGAACCGACCGGAACCGGGCGGACCGCGCCCACAGCGGTCCGCCGGCGCCCCCGGGTCCACACCCATCCCACAGAGCCGCTGATTTCAATTCATGGATCCGGCCGTGGCACTACTGAAATGGGAGGGGGCTGGGGAGGGGTGAAGTTTAAAGGTATAGATACGCCTTTTTGGGCTATTTCCGTTTTCTGCCGTTGAACTAATAGCATCACTCTTTTCAAACAGAGTACGAATGCCTTAGCCCATGGCTTAGCTAACCTAAGCCCACAGAGTAATTGCCGTTTTCCAGGCCCTATTTGTTATTCCGTCTGGCCTTGAGACGCTGTTTAGGAGCCTCTTTTGGCCTTTCACCCATTCGAATCCTGGGAGCGCCGCCTTATTATCACAGCAGGCGATCGGGACGTGGGGGCGTTCCCTGTGTCAATACATTTACCTGATGCGGTTATTTTGCGGCTGTGGCCGCTCTCACCCGTTCTGACCACACAGGTGACCACCGATGGCGCTGAGAGGCGCAGAGCGACTCCTCACGCGGCGTTAGGTCCCCTCGGTCCCAGGTTTGGCAGGTGTCTCCCACCGTCCCTTCCACCGTACCGGGGACGGCGCGCTGGGCAAAGAGGCGCCCGATGTACCGCTGGCGATGCCAAACAGGTCCGGGGTCCCTGTGGGCAGACAGCGCCCCACCCGGCCAGGCGCAGTCACTTGGTCACAAAACACTCGGCAGGGGCCGTCCTGTTGGACAGTCAAACAGAGTCGTAACGATCGGCCCCCTGGCGCGCCGGGCCGCTCGCTTTGTGTCCAGGTAAACCTTATTAGTCCCTTCCGTCGGCCGGCGGACAATGTCTGGAATTTCTCACGCGTCTCACACCTGTGGCCCCAATCCTGAGCCAACAGAGCGGCGCACGGAGGCAGTGACGGCCACCCTCGTCAGACGGGCGATTGGACCCTGCCGGCCCGAAATCTGTCAGCCCCGGCCACCGGGGAGGGACGGCGGGTCGGGACGGACGGGTCGGCTCCTGCGGTCCCGCGCCGGTTCCGTCTGTTTTTATGGGACCCGGACTCCCAGCCCAGGTCACCGTGACATAGCGTCCCTCGGCAGTGGCCACCGGGCCGACAGGCTGGTTAATTGCAGCTATAGACAGTGGCCAGATGGTGGAGCGTTTGGAGGACAGAGGGGGAATAGTCA
Organism: Amphibalanus amphitrite; assembly: GCF_019059575.1. Taxonomy (NCBI): domain Eukaryota; kingdom Metazoa; phylum Arthropoda; class Thecostraca; order Balanomorpha; family Balanidae; genus Amphibalanus; species Amphibalanus amphitrite. Next base: position 812 of record NW_024882215.1, on the reverse strand, counting down.
GCGGACGCCAGTTGTGTGACGGACGGCTTCATTGCCAATCGCGGATGTCCTTGCCCTGAGCGCTCAGCTCGCCGACTTGTATTGTTCGCCCTATTCACTGTTCCGATTTGACGGCGTCATCCAAACAAGCTAATGAATCGAGCATTGAATCGAATAGAATAAAAGGCTGGCGTTACCTATATGCACGTATTTATCTAAATTCAAACTAGCTTGCATGCAGTGTACACCGGTCAGCAGTCTCAAAACATTCAAAACTCGAGCCTCCACGTGCGTGACGAATCAAGAACGCACTGCAAGTATCAGGATTGCAGGATTGCGACATCGGGCACCACAAGACCAGTACGCACCGTGCATCGCTAACTAAGCCGTTCACCCATCTCCCTGCAGCATCGCCGTTTAACATCTCTGCTGCACTGGCTTCTGTTGCGCCCCGGCTGCATCTATTATGCACCTAAGCCGCGCGCGTCCCCTCTGCGTCTCGCTGCACCCCGGCTGGGTGGGACCGGCTCGGCTCTCAGCGGCCCCAGCCGACATATGGCCGGGTCGGGAGCGGCGCGGCTGGTATGCGGGCCGGGTGTGGCCGCCGCACCGGTGGGAGCCGGCAGCTGAGCAGGCCCGGTGTCAGCCGCCCGGCCTGCTGTCGCCCATACAGCCGCTAATGGCGCAGACGGTAATGAAATCAGGCATCCCGCGCGGCAACATCTGCGCCGAACGGGAGACTATCGCCGGGTCAGAGCGCACGCGGCGCCGGAGGTCCCGCCACGGGCGGTAAAGGTTGTCCATGCTGGTGGATTGGTTGATTGCGTTCTTCG